>NC_034013.1:3550739-3705447 GCF_000346465.2 Prunus persica | reverse complement strand
TTGGACTAAGTCTAAACATGCTAATTCGGGTTCTAGGCCTGTTCTGAATGATATCTCCAATAAGAATGTGCAGAAAGTCTCTAATAGTAAGGTGTTAGATAAGAGTTCGAGCTCTTCTGTTAAGTTTACAATGGGGGCTTCTCGATATTCTTGTAATACGGTTGTTGGTGGTGGGAAGCCTTCTACTCTTAGTGCTGTCACTGAGCATTTGGAGAGTTGGGGTGATGGTCAACATAGTCACCAAGAGAAAGGGGTTTATATTTTTGGGCATCAACCTCCAAATATAACAACACAGTCTGAATCTCATGATGAGGATACTAATTTTCATGAGGATGCTTCTGAGTATGATGATGATAATGTTCTTGTGCCTAGAGGGACTGACCAGCTGGGGCAAGTTGCGAAGATGGATTTGGTTGAGGGCCAAACTAGCACTTATGGTGGAAATTTGACTAGTACTACCTTCAACATTGTTGAAGGTATGGCTTTTGATGCTTAAGTAAAGGGTTTACCCTTAGTGACTGTTTATCTTTTAGCAAATTTTTTTATGAATATTATTAGTTGGAATGCTCGAGGTGCTGCGTGCACTAAGTTTAAGACTACTGTGATGAATTTGAGTCGTACTCATCATATGGATATACTTTTCATTTGTGAGCCTAGAATCAGTGGTAGGAAGGCTATTGTTGTGGTTAATTCTTTGGGGTTTTCCAATTATGAAATTGTGGATGCCAGTGGTTTCTCTGGTGTCTTGTGGTTATTATGGAATGCTAGTAAAGTCACAGTTGATGTTGTTGGTACCTCAGCTCAATCTATTTCTGCTTGTGTCTGTTGGCCTGGTCAAAATCCCTGGATGTTTACTGCAGTGTATGCTCATCCTTGTATTGCTAAGCGAGAGAAATTATGGGACTATCTTTCCTTTGTTGGTGCTAATCATAATATGCCTTGGTTAATTGCTGGTGACTTTAATGAGATGTTGAGATTTGAAGATAAGTTAGAAGGAGCTTCTTTATGCAGATTAAAAGGGTTTAAAAACTGGTTTGACAACCATGATATGGTGGACTTGGGTTTTTATGGATCCAAATACACTTGGACTAATAAAAAAGTTTTTGAAAGGTTGGACAGAGCTATTTGTAATTTGAGTTGGCGAAGGTTTTTTGCTGAAGCAACTGTGAGACATCTCCCGAGGACTAAATCAGATCATAGTCCCATCAAAATCTGCTTGGCTTCTTGTTTTATTTCTTCCCCCCTTTCCAGACCTTTTAGGTTTGAAGCTATGTGGCTCCAACATGAGAAATTTCAGGATGTTTTTGATGCTTCTTGGGGGCCTGTTATTGGATCTGCTCTAGATAAGTCTTATGCTTTAATTGCTCCTCTGAAGCAATGGAATATTCAAGTGTTTGGTCATCTGAGGCAGAGGAAGAATAGGTTGTTGGCTCGCATTGATGGTATCCAAAAATCTTTGTGTATGGGTCCAAATCGTTTCCTTAGTAATTTGGAACCTGAGTTAGTTAAGGAGTTTAATGTTGTTCTGGAACAAGAAGCTTTATTTTGGAGGCAAAAATCCAGGATTAATTGGTTGCAGAAGGGTGATAGAAATACAAAGTTTTTCCATCTTACAACTATTATTAGAAGGAGGAGAAATAAAATTGAAAGACTTAAGAATATTGCTGGTGATTGGGTTGAGGAAGCAGTGGGAATTAAAGCTTTAGCTGTGGCTTATTTTTCAGACTTGTTTTCTAATGATCATGTGGTGGACTCTGAAATTGGTTTTCCTAATTTGTTTCCTGGCATAGATGTGGCTGATTTAAGGCTTTTAAATAGACCAGTTGCTTTGGAGGAAGTTAAAGCTAGTCTGTTCAATATTGGAGGGCTAAAAGCCCCCGGGATAGATGGTTTTCCTGCATGTTTTTATCAGAGCCAGTGGAATCGTTGTGGTGAAGATATCTTTCAGATGGTGCTTGAGGCTTTTCATGAGTGTGCAATTCCTGAGAAGCTTAATATGACTCTTATTACTCTAGTGCCTAAGGTGGAAAGTCCTTTGTCAATGGTGCAGTTTCGCCCTATCAGTTTGTGTTCGACTTTGTATAAAGTGATATCCAAGGTTATTGTTGCCAGGCTCAAAACTATCTTGCCCAATCTCATAAGCCCTAATCAGGTTAGTTTTGTTCCTGGTAGACATATTACTGATAATATTCTTATTGCTCAAGAATTGATGCATAAGTTTAAATTGTCAAAGGGTAAAAAAGGGTTCATGGCTTGGAAAATTGATCTTTCTAAGGCTTATGACCGCCTAAACTGGAATTTTATTGAGCATGTGCTTGTGGAGTTGGGTCTGCCTCTCAATCTAATTAAGTTGATCATGAGTTGTGTTTCTACTGTGAAGTATCAAATATGTATCAATGGAGAGCTCACTGATTCTTTCCAACCTAAGAGTGGTATTAGACAAGGGGACCCTTTGTCTCCTTATTTGTTTGTGTTGTGTATTGAAAAGTTGTCCCATATTATTTTTGAGGATGTTCGAATGGGTATATGGAGACCTGTTAAGTCCTCTCAAGCTGGCCCTGCTGTCTCTCACCTCTTTTTTGCTGATGACTTAGTTTTGTTTGCTGAAGCTACCTCTAATCAAGCTAGAGTTTTGAAGAATTGCTTGGAGGTTTTTTGTCAAGCCTCTGGTCAAACAGTAAATTTTGATAAATCTGCTATCTTTTGTTCTCCTAACACCTGTAAGGAGATAGCTAAGGAAATCAGTTGTATTTGTGGCTCTCCTCTAACTGAAGATCTTGGAAGGTACCTGGGCATGCCTCTATTGCATTCTCGAATTGATAAAAGGACTTATAGTAGCTTAATTGACAAAGTGCATAAAAGACTTGCTGCTTGGAAGGGTAGATTTCTTTCTTTAGCTGGTAGAGCTACCCTTATTCAATCTGTTACTTCAGCTGTACCTGTTTATGCAATGCAAACTGCTAAACTGCCTACTAGTGTGTGTGATGCACTTGATAAATTAAATCGAAATTTTTTTTGGGGTGGGAGTGAGAAAATGAGCAGGGTCCATCTTTGTCAGTGGGATCTTGTTTGTAGGCCTAAGAGTAAAGGGGGGTTGGGCTTTAAAAAAACTGGTGCTATGAATCAAGCTTTGTTAGCCAAGATTGGTTGGAGGTTGCATATTAAGGATAAAGGATTGTGGGCAAAGATTTATGAGGCTAAATACCTTAAAGGCCATTCTATTCTTGATGATTCTGTGATCTTTAGGCAGGATTGTTCTTCTACATGGAGAGGTGTGCTACATGGGGCTGCTCTTCTAAGGAAGGGTATGTTATGGAGAATTGGGGATGGTGGTACTGTTAATTTTTGGAAGGATAATTGGGTTTTTGATGCTCCTTTAAACCAAAATGTAGTAGTGTGCATATTTGTGACCCAGATTCTGTTATTTCCAGTTTTTACAAAAATGGTTGGTGGGATATGGAGAAACTAAGGGCTGCTTTACCTAATGATCTGGTCCAACGTGTTATTAGCCATCCTGTGGGGTTTAATAGTGGGATTCAGGATGCTCAAATTTGGAAGTTTTCCCCCAATGGGATTTTCTCTGTAAAATCTGCTTATAATATGCTTTTTGAGGGCTCTACTTGCTCTGATGTTGATTGGAAGTTTTTGTGGAAGCTTAGGATTCCTCCCAAGTTGCATATTTTCTTTTGGCTTGTTTTTCAAGGGAAAATTCTTTCTAATGAGCAAAGAGCTAGAAGACAGCTGTCTTTGGATGCTTCTTGTGGTTCATGTCATTGGCCTGTGGAGTCTATTCTTCATATTCTTCGTGATTGTGCTAAGGCTAGGAAGGTGTGGAATGCTCTTCTTAATTCTAGTCAGAGTGCTGGATTTTTTACTATGGACTTTCAGCCTTGGCTTAGAGTAAACTTGATGTCGAAGATTGTTTGGGCTGATGGTATTCCTTGGAATTTGGTCTTTGTTTTCACATGTTGGTACATATGGAAATGGAGGAATTTTTATGTGTTTCATGGTGATGAAGAGTTGGCTTTTGACTCCATACAGATTATTACTGCTGCTGTGAAGGAATGGTTTAAAGCTTCTAATGTTTCTTCTATTAAGTGTGCTAAGGTTGAGGCTTGGTTTGCTTGGGAACCTCCTCCTGCTGGGGTCTTTAAACTGAATGTTGATGGCTCTAGGAAAGTTGCTTCTGGCCATATTGGTGCTGGAGGTGTGTTGCGTGATGTTTCTGGTGATTGGTGTAGTGGTTTTGCAGTTAATTTGGGAAAAGGGCAGATTCTTGAGGCTGAATTATGGGGCTTGTTTTTTGGTCTGAGGATGGCTGTTGAGAAAGGGTTTAATAACCTTATCGTTGAGATGGATTCGGCTGTTGCTATCCAGCTTGTTCAGCAGCATGATTCTCTTACTTTGCACCCTCTTGCATCTCTGGTCTCTAGTTGTTGGCAATTAATGCAGCAGCTTGAGAATTGCAGCCTCCATCATATTTTTAGGGAGAAAAACAGTGTTGCAGATCAACTGGCTGCTTGGAGTTATAACTTAGATCTTGGTATCTGCATTTTTGATGAGGCCCCAAGTTGGGTTGGGACTTCTTTGGTGGATGATTTGTTAGGGGTGTCTAGACCCCGCTTGATTTGTGTTGGCTAGTTTGTTTTGTGTGTTTGGGGTTTTCCCCCCCAGTTCACCAAAAAAAAAAAAAATCTATAAATCACTCTTATTGTCTTCTTATATTATTTGCATATTAATGTGTATTATAACAAGCATGCCATGACCAAGTATAAAGCTCAGGTTTCTTGAGTTCTTGTATCAATTAAGCAAGACACAACAGTTTTATTGATTAAAGAACATTACATTCAAAGTATATTGGCCAAAATTTGCATTGTGAATTGATGCATGTTGGAGTTTGAATGAAATACATGAATTTGAGTCTCACATTCGAATTAAATAATTAATTAAATCCGTTTTATTTTAAAATACTCTTTTTAACCGTTGTAAGTTGTAACCTTTTCTGAAAAGGTTTCAAAGGCCTATTTATTCTAATAGCCCCAAAGTTTTGCACATAAGCATTAAGATGCACATACATTCATATTCTTGAAGAGGGGGAAATATACAAGTTCGCTAAATTCTAAGTCCTAGCCCTTAGATGCACATACATTTATATTCTTGAAGAGATAGAAATATAAAAGTTCGCTAAATTTTAAGTCCTAGGGTTAGGACTTAGAATGCAAATTATTGAATTCTGAGAGGCAATAACCTATAGAATTTCAAGCAACGAAAATAGGTGAAATACTTTCTTTAAGACATTGCATGAATCTGCAAGCCTCTATCTCATATACAAGTCAGTGTATTTGATTACATTTTTTTTTTCCTGTATTTCATATTTATCTGTTAATATAATACTATTGTTAAATGTATTTTATTATATTTATGTTATATATATATATATTATTTAATTAGTCAATGATAGAATGTTTATCCAACAGTGCAGACAAGAATCACTGATAGAATGAGTTGATTCATTAGAAAATTATTTTTGCCCTTTATAGACTTCGAACTTTTTTCCAATTGACTCAAGCACGGTCATGGTATTATCAGAAACCCAAATGCCTCCTTTCACGGTTGGATATGTTAGTGGGTTAAATATTTTTTAACATGTACCATACATATAGTCCAATAACTGAAATTAATAATTATTAATCAATCTTTAATATAAAATTCTTATGAAGGACTTTCGATCCATTAATAAGGCCTAACATTATTGCGCTGTGAAAGCAAATGTTGTCGAACTGTGAGAAAAAGTAATTTGGCATTTGGTAAATTTTTTTGTTATATGTGCTGTTTCTACAATATTTAGTTTCAGAGTGTTTGGCAAATTTTTTTGTGAAAGTGCTGTAATAGCATTATGTTAAAATGACTTTTGTGTTCAAGTGTTTGGTAAAGGGAAAAGCACTTTCACTTTCACTTTTACACGAAAACGCAAAAGGTAGACACCATGTCTAGGGTTTAAGAAGGAAGAACTCTTTCTGCTTGCTGACAACCAACCCTTCCTAAGCTAGGGGAGGTGGCCACTACCCCTCCTCCCCTCTGCACATCTTCTCCCTTCCTTTCCTCCTCTCCTCCTCTTCTTCTCCCATCTTTTCCCTCCCTCTCATCCTCTTTCCTTTTCTTTCAACTTTCTTAGGGGCTTTTGTTGGCCCCTACCTCCCCTTCATTTTCTTCTCCTCTTCCCTTCCCCAGATCTACTTGGATCTTGGGTTAGCCTAGATCTTTTTGGATATATGTCTGTTTGTGTGTTTGTTTTTTTTGGTTTGGTTGTTTTGTAGTATTCTAGGTGGCTGATGTTATCTCTATCTTGGTAGCGGCGATAGTAGTGACGCTAGATTGGGTCTTTTTTCTGAGAGTTGGAATACCTAGTGGCTGATGTTTTGTCTCTGTTTCAACGACGGCAGCTACAAGGACGCTGGTGGTAGTTGTTTGGATGTGGTGGTGTGCCCTTGAGGGGTCTCGTCGTTCGATCTCTTGTTTTGGTTGTCATTTTGTTTCTCTTTCTGTTGTGTTGACCCTTTGTAGTTTTTCTCATCTTTGTGTCGTCTGAAGAACTATGTTTGGCCATAGGAGGTTTTCTTGGTCACGCTCTAAGTTGAGTTAGTGTGCTGCTTTGGGGTCATCTTTGCTATCATTTCTTTGCTCTTCATCCGCGTGCTCTCTTGTGTCCCTTACCCTTGGTGTGCTTTGCAGTTCGTGGTCAAAAGACTATGAGTTTTCTCATAACATGCTTCTTTTGACAGTTGGGTTGCGTTGCGGTTCTCTCTTTTGGGTCTAGTTGTGGTTTAATTTTTTAATTTTTTAATTTTTTTAATTTTTTTAATTTTTTTTTTTTGGTAGTGGTCGTTTGTGGCCTAGGTTGAACTCTCCTGATAGTCTATGGCATGTGTGGTACTCTTTCCTACCATGAGGTTTGTCCCATGTGATTTTCCTATGAAGGTTATAACGAGGGCATTGTGTTCCGGTCTTTGTATGTCTTTTATGGTTTATAAATGAAGTCTTCTTCTTAAAAAAATAGCATGACCCCAAAAAAAAAAAAGTACAATACAAAAGAAAATAATAGGTATAAAAGCGAATTACAAACCAAACCAAACTAGCCACAACTCATCGAAATACCAACCAAACTAAAGCCAATCCAATCCCCTCTATAGGCTAAGCAGAAATACAACAATAACATATAACATCTCTTTGTGTCTTGCTATTTTCTTCTTGTTCGTTTGTTATTGTTTTGGTTTTACAATGTGATAGTTTCGTATATCAACAACAGCCACTTCGTGAACTTAATCAAAAAGCTTGAACTCATTAACAATTTGGAAAGCAAAACAAAATTGAAGCTGCTAAAATTAATTTCATGGTTTAGGATCAGTTTGAGTTGTACGATAAACCCAAATCAATGAGAAGCTTCTCTAACCCTAATTGAGAAAAATAAAATTGACAAGAAAAATTAACCTAAAATGTCTCTTACCTGATTCTTGTGGCTTCTAAAGAGTGCTTCAACGATCCAACAAGAAACTAATTGAGAAGAAAAATTAACCTAATATGCCTCTTACTTGATTCTTGTGGCTTCTAGAGAGTGCTTCAACAATCCAACAAGAAACATTGAAGGAAAAGAATGAGAAGAGTAGCTTTGGATTGAGGAACATGGAAGAGAAGGCGTGAAGATGAACGATGGGAAGTAGAAGAATGCGGAGAAAGAGACGCGAGCATGAAACATATGGGGTTATTTTTGGAATTCTGAAATTTTCATTAAACTCTAGCGCCTCTTAGCTTTCCCTAATTGCTTTCTCTCACATCAATTATTCATAATAAGCTATTTTTTTTAATTTCTTACCAAACACGATGGGTTTTTAAAATTATTAAAATAATCATTTATAGTCCCAAATAAGCAATATCAAACGGATACTAAGCCATCAACTGCTGTTGTTATTTTCAGGCCTTGGGCCAACCAATTCGACCCGGCCCACTCTTCTATAACCACTTTCAAACTTCCTAGTCCCCTCCGGATTCCTGGAAAGTACTAGGGTTTCAAATCCCTCTCTCTCTACTCTTAAAAAACTTGCTGTCTTTGATTTCCCGAATTCATTCAGACCAAATAATGGGTAGGAAGAAACCCAAGGAGCCAGAAAGCGTCGCCGTTTCAGCTCAGCCAGACATTTTCAAGACCCTATTCGGCGACGCCACTAGCGACGACGCCGTCCCTTCCATATTCTCTGAAAGCAACCCGTTCAGGAGGACGAACCAGGAACCCGGGTTAGGGTTTGTTGCTCCTTCAGTTGAAGCTGCGGAAAACGTTAACCATGGTGATTCTGAGAACAGTGGTGATGACGGTGAGGTGAAAAAGAGGAAGAGAAGGAAAGAGAAGAAAGCTCCTGGTTTGGTTAATGAAGAAGCTTCAGAGACTCCTTTGGAGGGCAAGAAAGTCAAGAAAAAGAAACTGCAAGAAACACCCAATTTGGAAAACCCTAATTTGGGTTATGAGTTAAATGGGGTATCAAAGAAGGGCAACGGTGAAGCCTCCAACTTGGGAGAACGCCCAAATATGGGTGTTGAAACAAAAGGCGGTGATGGAATGAGTGCGGTGAAGAAGATGGATGGGAAGAAGAGGAAAAGAGATGAGCTTGAGAGGGAATACGAGGCAAAGAAGTATGGTGTGAAGGAGAGCGAGGATGTTGGAGACAAGGATGTGGGTGCAAAAGTTGTTGGGGAGAAAAGGAAGATGGTGGATAATCCAGCTGATATGTTGGTTTCGAATGAAGGTTTCGACGATGAGAGTAAGCTTTTGAGGACTATTTTTGTTGGGAATTTGCCCTTGAAAGTCAAGAAGAAGGTTTTGATCAAGGAGTTCAGTAAATTTGGAGAGGTGGAGTCTGTAAGGATTCGTTCTGTGCCAATCTTGGAGGTGAGTGTTTTAGCTTTGAATGTTTTGAGTTCTAAGACTTGTTTTTTGCAGAGTCACAACATAAATTTATTGTTATGATTTTTGATTTCTACATTTGATGGCTTTTGTTCAGACCAAAAAACCTAGAAAGGGAGCAATACTTACGAATCAAATCCATGATAAAGCTGACAGGTAATGATTTCAGATCACTTGATTGTTTTACTGTTTTAGGAAATAATTGTTGGGTATATATTTATATGTTTTAGAGCACATAGATTCTCTTTTCAGTCACTGTCTGATTTTGGGTGTGATGTACCGGTTTTAGGTTTCTATGATAATCTATCATATAGCTCAAACATCAAGTTACACTGGAAAATTGGCTTCCTGTCAATAACCAATACATTTAGGTTGTTAGGGATGTATATTTAGTGTACTTTAAGTTGTGTGCATCAAATTTTCAAAATATGTATAAGGATATAGTGTTTTGATACATGTTAGGATTGCGAAGAAAGTTTCATATTTAAGTTATTTACGAGTGACTTTGAACTAACACATTTTGTGTTGCAGTGTTAATGGCTACATTGTTTTCAGAACAGAGGAATCTGCACAGGCTTCTTTGTCCCATAACATGGCTGTGGTATGATATTCTAATAAAGTTGGGTGATTATTTTCATTCTCCATAAGATGTCACTTACAATCAAGATGAAGTCGTTTGTTTTGTGCCTTGACTTGTTATGCACGTTGATGTAGGTTGAAGGACATCATATCCGTGTTGACAGGGCATGCCCACCTCGTAAGAAACTGAAAGGGGAGAGTGCTGCTGTATATGATCACACAAGAACTGTTTTTGTGGGTAACCTTCCATTTGATGTGAAGGTGATTATCTCTTTTAGGGTTTTTTATATTATTATTTGGAATGTTTCCAAATTTTCAATTATTGTTGCCTACCTTAGTTGTAATATGTGCTATCATTTTCATTTCTTTTTCAGGATGAAGAAGTTTATCAGTTGTTTTGTGGTATTAACAATATGGAATCCAACGTTGAAGCTATTCGCATAATCAGGGATCCTAACTATGGTATCGGAAAGGGCATTGCTTATGTTTTGTTTAGAACAAGGGTATGCAATTTTCACCAACATTTATCAATTATGCTCAATTATTTCTTCATAACCATGTTATGCCTTTTGAATTCAGATATGTGATTGTTTAATTACTTCTGTTTGTTTCCTTCTTGGGATGGTTCTGTACCTTTCTAGTGACAGTCCTCATGGGGATGCTGATAGGATCCCAGATTGACTCGTGGAACATATGTGAATTCGTTGTCTTTTGACCTTTTTTTTTTTGGTTTTTTTAGGAAGTCTTTCAACCCTAAAATTATGCATATGGGCCACTGAGTATATAATGTGGTTAACAAAACAAAATAGTTGTCATTATCAATTTTGTAAGGGGAATAGATTTGGCACTCCAAATCTCACCTCCTGCTCTCCTCTACCACTCACACATGAGGAGTGCACGAGATAATTTAAGGGTGATGTTTGAGTGCCAAAATCACCACCCTTCTTTAGTTATGGCATCTTGGCTGCTAAGTGTCTGCTGCCTCAATCTGTATTTTGCTTTCTCTTTATATTAAAGTTGGACTGAGGATGGAAATATGAACTTGTTACCGGGTAATTTCTGGAACTGTATGATTTATATTTTTTTCTGAACATTCTTGTATCATGAAAGTTTCTTTTTAAAACTCTTCTTTGGTATCAAATTAGTTTTACATACATGCATAGTTGACTAGACTAAATAAATTATTGTTTGAGATAGAGTGCCATCATCATGTAAACTCTGTAGCTAAATTTTTGTATGTTCTATTTTCTTGAGAGCCCACCTATTTGTCAATTTGTATTATCGAATGCAGAATATTTTATGAGTTGTCTGTGTATTTGGGCACCCAGGAAGCTGCAAATTTGGTTGTTAAGAAGCGAAACTTGAAGCTTGGGGATCGGGAGCTCAGGCTCTCTCATGCAAAACCAGATTCTACCCCGTCCAAGAGAAAGAATCCCTCATCTGGATCGAAAGCTAATTCCCCAGCCAAAAAGCTGGCAGTGGGTTCAAGGACCCCAGATTTTAACAAGGTGGGTTCAAAGGCTACCAAGTCCTACCAGGGCATGCGTGCAGGTAAGCCTGGTGTCCAAAAGAAATTTCATTCAAAAAGCAGTAGACAAGATACGTTCGAATCAAGATCTCAGAGTGGAGTGAAGCCGAAAGAACGTAAAGACAAACGACCATCTGTTGCTGCCAGAAAAGCTAAAGCATCATTCGAAGGTGGTGCTGCAAAACAAACAGGTATAAAGCGTAAGATGGATAGCCGAACTCCAGAGAGCTCCCAGCAGAAGAAGAAATTCAAGAAATATAGGTAGGAGCGCACAATTAATGTCCATTGGCAATTGACCTGATAAAGGCACCTCCAGTTCTGTGGTAAGAGAATTATGAAATGTGTACCCTGTCCAATTTCTTGTACAAGTCATTATATTGTTTCATTTTGTCAAATAATTTTTGTAAGTTAATTTCCGTCAGATGGTTCCCAAAATCTCCATTATAATGATCTACAGATCTATTTTCTGTTTGGATTCCAAAAATGCGGTTTTGGGTCCTCCTAGTTTGGTTCGTAATTTCAATTGTGGTAAGTAGTGAGTTCAAATTGATGTAATCAATCCGTCTATTTTCCTTTACAATTTCAAGACTTGATTGCTAACTAACCAAACTTATAAGATCAAATTATCAAAATGGAAACTAAGATGAGCCAAACTTATACGTTTTGTTCTTGTATTACCAATCTTTGGTGCGCTAACACGTTACACGTCCTTGGATCTTGACATTGCTTTTTGTACGAAGATGAGAAAGGTGCAAAAATAACAATAATGAGATTATAGGATCAGACTAGCTCTCAGCTCTCTGCCTCCACTCACAATTGCTTGTTAATTGCTTGTTTTGAGCACCCACCTACATAAACATTTTTGTTGTTTAGTTCTTTAATTACAAATGATATTCCAAACTATTCCAAACTACTCTAATGTATGAAGATATTGGAACTTGAGTTGAGTGCGAAAGGACAAGCACATTGCTTTGGGTTAGGTGCTTTGGCTTATTGACCTAACCCACAGATGCCTCGGTGCAAATATGTTGGTCCATAAGAAACTTGCATGGCAAAATTGAGATTCTTGAATTGTAGAGAAACAGTGTTTTTTAGTTCTGCAGTTCTTAGCTTCCATGCCAAGCAATTCCAGATGCCATAGTTACTTGCCAGCTTCAAACTTGAACTAAATGGCTGGGGCAAATTAAGCAACAAGGAATCATTAAGAACAAATACTTAGCGTATTAGGTAAGTATGTGAGGCGAAATTGAGAAATTGCAAACCCTGTGGATTGATTGTCTTAAAGAAATTTCATACTGACGTTTTAGTGGTCAATTTGATGAACAACAATACAACTGTTAAGTTGGGACTTCCAATTCAACACTAGAACTGAGATAAGCTCAGAACTTGACTAGACTGCCTTTACAATTTTCCTGCCAATGATATACATACCCTATGAAATTGGAGATATTCTTGATACTGAAAATGAAGTTACATTACACATTTACACCCAACCCCACCAACCAATGCAGTAAAAAATGAGAGTCCAGAAATTTCATCCAAGCACACGCCTTCAGCATATAATCTTATCCAATGGAGATCCGACAAAGGCAGTAATCTTCAAATGCGGACAGATGCTAACTGTACAGAGGTGATACCCACATGACTGCAAACTGAATAAGGGCCTCATGTACACCAAGCAAAGTTCAGCAAGTGAGACGCTATGATTTGCTCTTGCTCACTAACGTGGGAGTAACTGAGACAACTCCAATGAAGAACAAGGTGGCTATTGAGTTGAAATCATAGAGATCCCCAAGAGATCGCAACTCTCCAAGAGCTAATCCAGCCTGAGGGCAAAAACAGAGTCAGAGATCATAGGCATAACTAGTAACACAGAGTACATTACGAACGCCAGAGAACTTAGATAAATCACCAATACAATTGTCCTTTATAGATTAGGCCGAACTATCACCACCTTAACATGCTGGTGGCATGTGGCAGGTGGTTTGAGCTCCAACCACTTCGTGAAATGAACCAAAATAAAAACCATTCTCCAAAATTAGAAAACTAACTTTGCTAAAGACAATTTTACCTTTTTATGCATGAGTAAACAATGCAGATTGAGATGACCGAAGATGAAGGTATAATGATCTTTCTCTATGCAAAAAATAATAATCATGATTCATATCTGTTTTTGCATAGTAATTTTTATTTTGGGTCATTTGAGCATAGAACCCTTCAGGATTTGAGTAAAGTTGTGATAATGCCTTATGATGTTTGGAGACCACAATTGAACTTCAAAATTTAACTCAAAAATTTTCATAGAAGGAAAGATCCATACCCTGACAGTGACATAAGCAGCTGGTATCAGACCAATTATGGTTGCCAGGAAGAAAATATGATAGGGTACATCCACTATTGGTGAAGCAAGATTAATAAACGTGTTTGGCAAGGTCGGAGTCAATCGTAGAAACAACATGTAGTTTAAAAGTCCATCTCTTCTTTTAGCCACCTGGAAGAAAAATAAATGACTGATTCCTATTTTTTATGTTAAGTATCAATGAAAGATATGGAGACATTCAAATTTACCTGGTTTTGGAAAAATTGTAGCTTGTCAGGCCAAAGAGAGAAGACAATGGGCCTCCCTATCAACTTTGACAAAAAATAACAAGAAGATGCACCAGCAGTGGCATTGAACACCACCAAAGCTACGCCTTTGAAAACCCCAAAAAGGGAACCAGCAAGCAAGGACATGAATACAGTACCAGGGATCATGAAAGTCTGCATAAATATATAAACCATGCAGTACCCCAACAAAACCTGAGCAGTGTAGTCACTTGTGTAGTCCTCAAGGTGAACTCTACCCAGAAGAAGACAATGAAACAATAAATAAATAAAACTGACAAATACTATGAAACTAATATTCCGCAATCTCTCTCTAAATGAAGAACATACAGCAGGGACAAAACACAATACATCATTCGTCAAACTAGGGAAGTAGATTTGCTATAACAAAGCAAGTTCATAGTGCTAATGATGTTACAGCTATGTCTTTCAAAATACTCAAGCAATAAAATTATCAAACCTAAATTAAAATTATACCACAAGAATCTCGTTCCACCTCTCTACCAAGTGAAATGGCTTTAAATGGTTATAACAATAAATAAAGGACATTAGCATTATTTCCCCTCATTGAGTCTACACAAATCACTCCCAACCCTCCTACTACAGCATCTTTAGGTCACACTAATGCACTAATTCACATTAGTTCACATTAGGCATTTGTGCCACAACTCATAACTAATATTACAGCAACATGATGTCACATAAAGTTTCACAGAAGAAGAATCAAAGGTCCGAATCTAAACTTGCTTAGACCAATACCAGTTGTACTAAAATAAAGACCTATTATCTTATTAGGAAACAACAATCTATGTATTATTTTCAACTCTTGAAAAGTGATTTGTCAAAATAGAATGCTTCAATTATTTAGCTAGAAGATAGATCCTCACAAAAAGATCACGCTTATTGGTTTAGCTTTGGAAAGAGAAAAATAGCTCTCAAAGCTAAAAATCCATGATTTACTACACAACTAACAGAGCTCTGATGCAGAAAACTGCTTATACCAATAAAACAGCGGGAAAAAAAAGCCCTAGATTGGAATTGCATGAGAAAACCACAAATTTCCCATCAATTATGTTCCTTTTCTCTAAGCTCCAGAACATTGAAAATTGAATCTTTTATGGGCAATTTATGATATATCTAAAACAAAATACAGGAAATTGGGAAAAGTACCTGAGGATTTGAAGCTCTTGGAGGCTACGAGGGAGCTTGAGAAAGCTATAATCCGATGCGGGCATGGTTAGGTAAACCACCAGAAGGCCAACCACGAAGCCCAATAGGACCGTGGAAGCCACAGCCATCTCCCAGAAGCTCAATGGGAACTTACTGATAGATCCCACTCCCCCAACAACCTTCACATCTCCATTGTCTTCTCTCTTCTCCATCTCTCTCTAAATTTTCCTTCTTTTTCTTAAAATTTTCTTTCTTTCTGCAATTTTCTAGGGAAAAGTTAGAGAGAAACAGAAAGAGATGGAAAACCAAAGGAACCCCTTTTCTCTTCTTCCCTCCTTATGTTTCACAATCTAACTTCTCTCTCCTCTAATTTTTGGTTTCTTTTCTTAGCAGAAAGAGGAAGAGAGAGACAGAACAAAGCATATTCGCTAGTTTCTAAACCAACTAAATTCTTCGGGAAAAATAAAATGAATATATTGGGAAAAATAAAAATACGATAATTATCTTTTTACTTATTTTGATTTTGTAATGCATGTCGTATTATATGTCGTCCTCCGCGTTTTACTTTGTTAGCAACCGAATAAGGCCCAACCTCCTATCATAGTCTCACATGCTTCCCTTTTTCTTCTTTTGGCTTTATAAATTTTTTTATTGGTTTTATTTTTTAATTTTTCTTTCTTTTAGCATTATCTTAAAATAAACTTTGTAATTACTTTCAAACTTTTCAATTTGTTTTGAACTATGTCTATTGTGATATATTTTTAAAAAAATTGGTGTCTGAAAGAAAATAATTTAAATGGAGGGTGTTGATGTTAGAGTCAACTTGGACAAACCAAATCCTAATCAAATTAAGTTGATGCAAGAATTGTTATCTTATTTGATTTACAGAATTTGAGGTCCTTCCAAATTTTTAGCAATAAGTCCATTTCAGTATTATATTATACAATTATCCATTAAAATTTAAGCAAAATTTTAGCAATGGTCCCTGAATTAAAACTAAACTTAACTTTTCGTCTCTCATATTATTAAATTGTTACGGTGGTACTTTAATTATGCCTCTATTTTCAGAAATCATCTTTTCCGTCATCTTAGTCAACTATTTCGTTAAAAATGATGAAATGGCAATGACAAGTTCTCTCTCTCCAGCCCCAATTTCTTCCCACCCCCCAGGCGATTTCTCACCCATATTTCTTCTCCTCCCACCAATTTCTTCACCCACCCAAATTTCTTCCCAGCCTTGAAGTGACCAATTTTTTCCCACCCATATTTCTATTAATGACGATGGGCCAACAGGCAAGTCAACTTGAAAAGCATGAGCTTTTGACCAGAAGCAAAAACCAATTCAAGAAATGCGATATGGGTTTTGTTCTTCATTTCATTTCATTCTTATTGGGTAAAGTCAGAGTCAAAGCAAAATTTGTGTATGCAAAAATGCAGTTGCGCCAACTGCTCAGCTACCCAAAAAAGCACTTTTTCACACTAACTGGTCTCTTTGAAGTTTGAACTGGTTTTTTTTGTTCCTCAAGTCCTAGTGGATGCCAAATCACAATTTGCAATAATGTCCAATAATGTGTAGCCCTCCTTTTAGTGGGGTTGGGGCTAAGGTAGAGGGTGGCTGTGGGATATGTTTGAGGGTTGGAGTTTGCAGGTGGTAGTCATGGGGGAATAGGGGAACGGGGAGAGTGCACAGGAGGGGAGGAGAGAAAGGGGGAGAGAGAGAGAGGAAAAAAAAAAGAATTATGAATTTCTCAATTTGCCCTTAATTTTAACTAAGTTGACGGAAAGACCAATGATGCAACATAAGATCTAATTGAAACACCACTGTAACAATTTAACAATATAAGGGATGAAAGTAAAGTTTGATCTTAGTCCAGGGATCATTGCTACAATTTTGCCTAAAACTCATTTGGAGGGAAAATCCCAAAACTAGCCACTTGTTATTTTTAATTGGTTTTAAAAAAAATTTAACACACTAAGAATTAATTAAAAAAATAGTTAATATTGGAATTTTCCCTCCAAATAAGTTATATATGGGTAATTGTATAATATGCCATGTTGAAATTGGCTATTAATGAAAAACCCTTTCTTAAAAGTAGAGAAAACATAAATTTATCAATCAAGAATCCTAGTCCTACCTGAAAGAGATCCTCACACTACTCAAATCCTTTTTGTTCCTTGTCTTGATCTTTTAAAATTCTCTCGTTTTAAGATAATATTGTGATAATATTGTGATAATATCGAGATAATGAAGACAGTGAAAAATAGACCTGGTATTCGTATTGTGTTTGCAGTAGTCGTGTCGTGTTCGTATCAACCCGCTTTTCTTAACGGGTTTGACACGACAAGACCCGTTAAGAAAACGTGTGAAAAATATCAAACACGAACACGACCCGTTACAATTCGCAAATCACACGACACAACCCATTTCACCCATTAATAATAATAATAATAAATTAAAAATTGGAAAAAAAAAATTAATATAAAAAAAACCACCGTGTGTGAATCTGGGTATTTCTTTCTAGAGCCAAAGACATTCCATTAAACAGCCAACATCAAGAGAGAGAGGAGATTAAGGAGGGAAAAAAGAGTTATGAAAGGAAAGAAGGGGAGATTGCAGGTGATGGTCAAGATTGAAGGTTGGATGGTGGGGAGATTGCAGGTGATCTTTACAGCAACCTTCACAGATAGCCAGTAAACCTGAGAGTTATCTAGTCCTATGGGTTGGCTGCTAAGAATTGGTATTCTCGATTATTTTCCTGGAATAAGAGGAGTACCAGCAATAGTTTGGAGTGTATGGTACTTGTAGCAATATATATATATATATATATATTCCAATACTCTGATACCAAAAGGGGTCTAGTATATTCTAATCTCGAAAATATAATTCATTATTAGATTCATATTCTAGTTGTTCTTCATTAACTATCTCAGGGATTTTACCAATATTGGCTCTAGAGCTACTCGAATTACAAGAGTTGGTTATAAGAAAACGACTCATTTTTACTCAAGGTTAAGGTTTGGATTACTAAGAAGAATGTGAACAGTAACTCATAAACTTAACTCTCGGTCTAAGGAGGTACCTAGTGACTCTCTCTGTCCCCTATCATGTCGCAGCCGCTCGTGCCTCTACCTGGGACTTATCGTTTGGATTCTAGGTCTTACTGTGTGGTCCAGAGAGAAAAGGAGTAGGAAACTTGAAAAACTTTGAATTAAATAAAAGAAGAAATTGAAAAACTTCAACTCGGAAATCCTAAACCAGCCACTTGAGTTGGATGAGTTGCGACTTAGACTCACTCTTCAACACTTACGACTTTGATACCAGAAGGGGTCTAGAACTAGGAAGAGATAGAAGCAAGGGTACAAAAATTAGATAGTAGAAGAGACGCAGTTTATGCATGAAACAAATTAATGAATAAATGAAAATAGATGCAATTAAAAATATCATTATTTGAACATAGAGGGGTCGTTTGGTACGCAGGCTTGGCTTGGGCTGGCTTGGACTAAATTTAGTACCATGTTTGTTTAATTTAATTCTAGTCTTAAATAGGATTGCTAATACCGGGCCCACCAAAAACACATCTTTAGGAGGAGACTATTAAGCCCATGTAGAAAGGGAGGATTAACTAGTAATGTGTTCACCAATGTATAAGATGCATATATTATATTGTAATAGTAATAACATATATTACTATTATTATTATTATTATTATTATTATTATTACATACACATATAATATAATGTACATATATACATGTATATACACATATACATGTATATATATATAAACACATATATACATATACAGTCCCCTTCTATTGAGGGATCCCTCAAATAAAATTATTTGAGGGACGCCCTTTAGGGTACCCTACAATTTTTTTCCCAATGATCCAAACCATCTATTTTTTAGGTCTTCATTCATAGATCATCCTAACAAAAAATTAGACAAAACGGTTTCCAATTGTGTCTTACAAAATCAATGAACACGGTACTTCAAGAAAATGCTAAAATTTCAATAACTTAATTGAGTGGTCAAATGATATCGGATTCAAGTAATTTTTTGTAGGGATGATCTTTGAATGAGTATCTACAAAATAGACGGTTTGGATTAGTGAAATACAATCCGGAGTGGGGCCTACAAGGAGTGTCCCTCAAATAAGCTTATTTGAGGGATCCCTCAATGGAAGCTCTCTGTATACATATATAATATATATATAAATACATATAGATATATACACGTATATTATTATTATAATATACCCATATACACATACATATTAATATTATAATAATAGCATACATGTATATATGTAATATATATAATATATTATATATTAATGTACATATATACACGTATATACACATATACATGTATATATATATATAAACACATATATACATAGATAATATATATAAATACATATAGATATATACACGTATATTATTATTATAATATACCCATATACACATACATATGAATATTATAATAATAGCATACATGTATATATGTAAGGCTTAAATGCTAAAATGATCCCTGTGTTTTAGCCAGTTAGCCAATTTAGTCCATTTGTTTTCAATTTGGCTAATTTGTCCTTGTGTTTCGGACCGTTAACTAATGTAATAAAATCCGTTAAACTTCTATTAAAATATTAATAAAAAATAAAAAATAAAAATATTTGAATTCAATCTATAAAATAAATAATTATGAAATAAAAATAAGATTTAAAAGCTAAAAGCAATTAAAAACCAAAGGACAACACCATTTTAGCAACACCCTTTCTCCCCAGCAACAACTCACCCACACGCAAAAACCCCAACTCCCCAAGCCACAGCCACCCACCCCTCCCCTTCTCTCTCTCTCTCTCTCTCTCTCTCTCTCTCTCTCTCTCTCAAGAACAATCCCTATCTCCTGACCATTTCTCAGTAGAATCTTCATCATGCAGTCATCGCCCCACTCCCCTCAACCACATTGCTGAGCAGCCCTGCGCCCATCCTTTTCTTTTTTTAAAATCTTTTTTCTAATGCTATGTTTTAGTTCTAATGAAGTTTTAATATGTTTTTAAATTAATCCAATTTTTATAAATTAATTTCAACAAAATTTATAGGTTTTCGAAGGAAGAAGAAGAAAAAAAGAATTATCATGTTTATTTAATGGTAATTTTAACAAAATGGGCCACATTGGCTAACAGTGCTAAACACAAGGACCAAATTGGCTAAATTAAAAACACATGGACTAAATTGGCCAACAAGATAAAACACAGGGACTATTTTAGCATTTAAGCCTATGTAATATATATATATATATTATATATTATAATACACACACATATATATATATATATATATATATATAAACACATATATATACATATATGTGTATATATATACTATACCCATGTATGTATTATAATATATATATACACACATATATACACATATACATTATATATTTATACTATATGTATATATATATTATAATATACATATATACACATATATACATGTATATTATTATTATAACATACCCATATATATTATCTATTATAATATACATATATATATATATATATATTTATATATATATGTATATGTATTATACCCATGTATATATTATAATATATAGATACACTTATATACACATATATATTATATACATGTATATACGTATACATATGTATATAATAATATATACATATATTATATATATTATATATACATATGTATTTTATAATATATATGTATATACATACATATATAATCTACATATATACACGTATATTAATGTATATTATTATTATAACATACCCATATATATTATCTATTATAATGTACATATATATGTATATGTATTATACTTGTAATAACCCAAAAAAAAATATCTAAAAAGAAATAAAATATCTAAAAAGTAAGGATAATATCTTCTAGCATAAAAGACAATTTTGCCCTCGCATTATTTAATAGGGGAAAAATTGACTTTTTGATCGAGAAATAATTTGGCAATTCCGCTTGCGCCGTTGCGTAGAGCACGGCGAGAGGAGTCCGTAGACACGGAGTAGACCCGAATCGGAGTTGTAACGAAGAAGATACGATCAAAATACCGTGAAGGGCAAAATGGTAATTTGACCAAAAGTCAGATTTTTAACCCTTTTTCCTTCTCTCTCTCCTCATTTCTCTCTCCTCCCGATTTTTGCTCCAGCCGCCCGACCTTTCCTCCTTCTCCTTGACGCCACGGCCGCCACACTTGGAACCGATCTCCGCCGTTGGTACCAAACGAACCACCACTCGACCGCCGACGTTGCTTGACCCTTCGCCGGAGTTTCCGTGGCCGGAGCTCGCCGGAAAACTCCATTTTCGCCGGATTTCCAGTTTGAACTTTGAGCTCGATTTTCTCCTTCAATTCTCCACCAAATCGATCTAGTAAGGTATGGTTTCTCAGCTATTTTTCGTGTTCTAGCTAATGGATATATGGATTTCGATCGATTTTAGCCCTAAAGGGTTCGATTTTCGACTTGAAAATTGGCCGAAACTTCGGCCGCCGTGATCTACTGTTTTCGATCACTTTTTGGGGTATGTCCAAGAACAAAAGTGACTCAAAATGGGGTGTTTTACCTAGGATAGGAGTTTGGAGTCTTGGTTCCGAGATTTTTCGGCCACTCGGTATCGCTTTAGACACCCGAATCTGCCCGCGCGTGCTGGGGCGCGTGGGCGAGGGTGGTGGAGTAACTCTAGGCAGTTTTGAGATCCTCGTGTCATCACCAGCGCGTAGGATTTCACGGATCTCGATTCGAAGTCCGTTTGAGCCCCGAATGGATTTTCCATATCGCGTGATCCTTGGGTGCAGTGTCGTCAAATCGTCGGATCGCGCTGAATTTCGGATATGTCGCTCTACATGATTTCAGGATCGTGTAGGATTTGACGGATTGCGAATCGGAGTCCTGGATACTCCGAAATCGCGAACCCTGGGGCTAGGGTTTGGATTTTAAGCGATAACGCGATTTTGGCTAATCCGACCGTCCGTTTCGGACCAAACTCGCAGAACATGGTTCCTTCTCTGTGAGGAACCTTCAGAGGAGCCCAGATTGGCCATCGGAGACCGTGGACCCACGGGGTCCGGGATCGGCCGATCTGGCAGTATATCGCTTAGTAAGGCTTCGGGTCTCTTAAGGTCATTCTAACTGTCTAAAAATCTAATGTGGGCATAAGAGTAACTTTAAAATGAGTGCACGTATTTCTAGGAGCCGGGGGCAGGGTGTTTAATTTGATTATTTTTATTCAGCAGTTTATTGATTTATTATTCATGGATAATCAGGCACCAGATGTCCAGTCGACCTGCAGGAAGGACCTTCGAAGGGTCCAATTAGCTCGGACCATCAGTGAGTAGACTTTCTTTCATAACGATTTTATATGCATGAGTTATATCTTAAACGATTTTATATGCATGAATTATATAAATGAGATTATTTAAGTGATTTTTTTTATAATGAGTTTATACAAATAAGCTTTTACAAATTAGTTTATATGGGTTAATGTCATTATTTGATCTTGAAGAAGTTTTATGAACTATTCATTTCGAACGTGATCTGTGCTGTACAATACTTTGATTTACGGTTGTTCAGTTATTGAAGCTCAGTAATATAAAAAGCAGAGTTTGAGAACTCTATCAGAGGAGACAGCAGTTAAATTTTAGTTTCACAAAAAGGCAGTGAGTTATTAGATTTTTCTAAAAATAGTTTATTTTAGAACCACCATGTACCCACCCTTTACTTGGTGATTACCCAGAGTTGGACCGATGTCTACGGACATCCAGTCCGATTTCAATTTATGCCAGTGCACTTGACTTTGCCTCACGAGTTTCGGGGACGCTCGGACCGTGAGTGCCAGAATTTGTGGCTCGGCAGACTTGGTGTCCCGAGACCTGCCAGGATTGCGGCTCGGCTGACTCTGTGTCCCCGAGACCTGCCAGGATTGCGGATCAGGCTGACTACGGTCCCTGCATCCTGCTAGAGCGACTCGAGCTGACTTGGTGTCATCGAGGAATCTGCCGGCGGATCAGGCTGATCATAGTCCCCTTATTTTGCCAGTTTGCGGCTCGGGTAGACTGCGTGGCGCCCGAGACCTGCCAGGGGAATTGACGGATATGACAGGGGTACAAATAGGTGGTATTTTCAAAGGATTTTGAGTTTTCTTTTATTCGATTATGACTTTCAGTTATTTTATATCAGTTTCTTTGATATTCATGCATTTATATCTTTACATATTTGTTCAGTTATACGAGCACTTTCATCAGTAGGTTTTTACATGCTTATTTGAATACCTTGTATTGAAATATAGACAAACCCTCGAGTTAAATCCTTGCTTATTTTTAAATGGGGGTTACTATGTTTATAAAATTTATTTTCAAGAACTTAATTTTTGTCCACTCACATTTTCAACCTGTTTTTCGCCCCCAGGCCGTAGAAGTACGCAGGATCCACCACCGGGCCATCCCTAGCTTCCGCGCCACCAAGTATTGAGTTTTGTGGAAAAGTTCTTGAAACTCTGTGAACTTTAGAAAATGCTCTGATATCTAGTTTTAGTGGAAAACTGGAGTTGGTGAATACTTGGTTATTCTATTCTGGTAGTTGGTGTGGATTTATTTGATTGTTTAACAGGTGAAATAAGTTGGGTTCGGTCAAAATACAGGGGAGATTCTGCCGAATTTTCGGCAGAAGTCTAAGGGAAAATTTAAAAAGAATTTGAAACAAGAAGGGTAAAAAGGTCCTTTGTGCCAGACATTCGCCAGGTGTCAGACACGCACAGGACTGGGCTCGAATTCCAAAGTGGAAATTGGGTCTGGTCCTGTCAATACCTATATATATATATTATAATATATAGATACACCTATATACACATATATTATATACATGTATATACGTATATATATATATGTATATTATAATATATAATATAAATACATATATTATACACATATATTATATATATTATATATACATATGTATTTTATTATATATGTATATATACATACATATATAATATACATATATACATGTATATTATTATTATAACATACCCATATATATTATATATTATAATATACATACATATATATAAATATATGTATATGTATTATACCCATGTATATTATAATATACATACACACATACACACATATGTATATGTGTTTATATTATTTATAATATATAATATTATTATAATATACATATCTACATGTACACACACACACATATATATGTATAGATATTTTTGAAAAAATTAAAAAATCTATTCCTAATCCAAGCATACACCAAACGCAGGATAAGTGTTATCCAACTTAGACCAAGCCAAGCCAAGCCAAGCCAAGACAGTTCCTAAGCATAGTCTATGTCAAGATAGTCCTGTGTAACAAAGGAGCCCAGATATTATTATTGATAACTTGCAGAATGCAAAACACTTACAAAAGGTTTTCTTTGCCTCACCACTTAGTTCTTCAAAGCATTGATACTGAAAGAACTTTTGAAACTAAGAAAAATTGAAAGTGTACTAAATTACATTCTGAGGATAACTGAGGCCGAAGCCTTTCTTAAATAAGCAAACATTATAACTATTGGCAACTGTTGGAGCACGGGAAGCCTACTGTGGTAATCATGCAACTTTTGACTTTGGAAGGTAACTTGGAGCACGGGACTTCAGATTGTTGAAGCGCAGGACCAAATATTCCTTTTGCTTTAACTAGAGTGAATGCTTTAACTTTTGCTTTCACATTTACTTGCCGGGGCTCATAATGATTGGGGAGACTAGTCTTTGCCAAGATCAAATGGACTGAAATCATAAGGATCTTGACTGTTAGGAGGATAATCACTCCACCACATTTTGGGGGCTGAATCCTTCTTTTGACTTGATTGGATTTTTGGTTGACTGGTGGATGATTGAGACTTGGGGGTGGCATCACTATCATCATCTTCATCCTCTTCATTCATCTGAGAGGCTTGAAGCATTAACTGGCGAGCAATTTCCTGTAACTCAGGTTTGGATTTTTCCTCGATTGGGAGAGAAGCATGAGAAGAAGCAGGGGAAGATTTCTTCTTTTCCGACTGGGGAGTTTTGACTGGAGGATAATTAGCATAAACATAATTAGTGATTCTCTCAATTTTGAATTTATCCCACCATTTGATTGAAAATTGTCGGGATAAGACTCTTGATTCCCAATTGACCTGATAAGACCATTTGAGGATCCACGAGACTTTGTACTTGGCACAAATGAGCAAGGGGAAAAAATAACTCAGACTCATTGAATTTGTGTTTATAATAATGGACTAATTCCTGCATCCGGGGACGCAGGAGATCAAGGACTGGACCATGTTTTTCCCACCAGTGAAGAAACCCAGAAGGGAAAAGACTTTTGAATTTGCTATCAAAATTAATGAACCATGAATGACTGAAATCGATGGTTTGGTGAAGGAGGATGGAATACCAAGCATCAATATAATCATAATAACTGTATTGGAGATCTGACTGAAGAACTTTTAAATCATAAGGGTGACTATTCCATTCATGCTCATTAAGAATTCGGTGAATATAGATGGAATGGTAGAGAATTATCTGGGGATTATCTTTATCTCTGATTGATTTGATTCCAATTGACTGGGTCTCATAGAGGATATCAGTGTAAAACTTAAGATTCTTAAATGGGGCTTGGGGAATAGAATGACTTAAGGGTGGAAAATAGGATTTTGCAATGGTGACTGGGTTAGCAATAGAATCATATTTGGACTCAACAATGAATATGTGACTATTACTCCTGATCATGTAAGGAGATGTTTTTTGGTAGGAGACTGCTAGAGGGGTAAACTTGGTTGACTGAAATGGATCATGGCTTGAGACTAAGGTTGACTGAAAACTGAGACGAATTTGGCCAACTGTGGCACCTAGACTGGAAAATCTATTACTAATTTGAATGGGAGAGCATCCCGGGTAGGGGACGATCTGGGAAAGAGACTCATTTTTGTCTTGACTCATTGATGGAGGGAGGATTCTAGGTGACTGTTGGTGACTGGATTGACTAGGATTTTGACTGACTTCTTTCTGCTTATCTTTTCGTCGTTCTGCCATTGTTTTTCCTATAAAAATTCTCTGGTAAGGAAATCAGGGACAAAATTCTCACTTCCTCTCAAATACTCAATCTCAAAATAAAAAAAAAATACTCAAAATTGCTTGCCATCATGCAAAAATCTGTTTTGATGCAATGTTTTGAACATCTTTTTCTAAAACATGCTTAGCAGACTTACAATCAACTCTGACTAAATTTTTTTGATCTAGTAGATCATCTTGAAACTTAGTAATGCATAATCCAATATTTAATATCTCTTTTTAAATAGTATTGTAATTATTTTGTGCTTGTGTCCAGATACTAGAATGAAAGCGAATAATTTGCTCAGGTTGACTAAAAGTGACTCGTTGTTTGAGAATACCACTATAACCAATATTAGAAGCATCTGTTTCAACAATTTTGAATGAATTAACTAAAGGGATGCCAAGACAGGGAAGTGTTTTGACATGGACCTTGATTTGTTTGACTATATTATTATGAATAGATGACCAGAGGGGGATTACTTTGAAGACGATCAAACAAGGGTTTACATTGTTTTCTCAAATTTTGATAAAAATCAGAAACATAATTAAGAGATCCTAAAAACCTCTGTAATTGACTCTTATCAGTGATTTGATCAGGAAATTTATCAGCAAATTGGATAACTCGATCAATTAGGCTAATCTGTGACTAACAGATATTGTAACCAAGGAATATGACATTAATTTGGAACAACTTAATATTTTTAGCAGAGATAACTAAACCATTTTGTTTGACTATTTGTAAAAACTTATATAAGTGTTTCCAGTGTTGTTCTATCGACTGAGAAAAAAATAAGAACATCATCAATATAAACTATGGAGAAATGACAGTAAGGGTTAAATATCTCATTCATTATATTCTGAAATTCGCCGGGTGCATTTTTAAGACCAAACGACATTACATTCCACTCATAATGACCAAATGGAGTAACAAAGGCAGTTTTATATCTATCAAACTCATGAATTTGTATCTGCCAAAAACCACTCTTCATATCAAACTTAGAAAAAATGACTGATTTTTCTAATCCATTAATTAAGTCTCTTTTATTAGGTATTGGATACCTAATCCATTCTAAGACTATATTGAGGGGCTTATAATTGATGACTAATCTTGGGGCTCCACGTTCTAACTCAGTATTTTTCTGAACATAGAAGGCAGGGCAGGACCAAGGAGACTTACTTTTACGGATTATACTTTCTCAAATAATTCTGTTATTTCAATTTTACAAAATTCCATTAATTCTTGGCTCATTTGGATTGGTCTGTCTTTAGTGGGGACATTCTTCTCCCTAAAAGATTTGATATAAGGAAGACTAACGACATGCTGTTTCCTATGCCAGAAAGCATTGGGTAACTCAGAACTGCTTCATTTTTTTAACCTTTCTTCAAAATTACGTACTTGTGACTATAAAGACTCACTATTAAGCTGTTGCTCAATTCTTTTAAATTTGACTTCTTCTTGTAGAAAATTTAATTGTTTATTTTTACTCTGAATTATTTTGACTATTTTTGTAACTGCACTTTTCTGAAGGGCTTTTAGGTTATGTAACTCAGGCTTAGTTAAAAACTCAAACTTAACATTTTCTCCTAAATGGGTAGATATGACTCCATCGTATTCTACCTGGAAATGATACAAAAGGACAATAAAGGGCAAACCTAATGTGACCTCATTAGTGATGTTTTTAACTAATACAAAGGAAGATTTAAAACAAATATTGTTTTGGCAAATATGGGCTTTAGGTATCTCATAGTTTAACTGAAGCGGCTACTTAATGAGTTTTTGACTTCTTATAATACTTAGTGGGGATTAGACATTCTTGAATACAATTAAGATCGGCTCCTGAATCAAAAAGGACAATTGTTTTTATCTCAAAGTTTTTAACAAAAATTGTGACCTTGGAATACCATTTCCTAAAATTAACTTGTTTAATCAAATTAACAGCTTGCTCTTGATTAGGAGGATCAGGGGGCTCATTATATGAATTTGTTGGACTTTCAGGCAATCTTTTGGATTCATCTTCTTTCTCCATAAGGTGAATCAGATTTTGTTTTATCTCATAATTTTCAACCTGTAACTTTTGACTTATTTGCTCAAGTTCTAAGATTTCCTTGTTGACTATTTTTATTTCTGATTGCAAATGTTGTAGCGTAACTTCTTTCTTTTTATTAAATTTCTCTAAAGTTGTGTTCAAACTTATCTTTTGAGGGGTAAACCGACTTGGTTCTTCCTGACTGATGACTTTTCTTAATTTTTTCAGATACTCAAATTTAAGCTCAGGATTTTCTACTTTGCTAATTAGATCAATTAATAACTCTTCCTGCTCTTCCTGTTTAGTGAGGACATTAACTGAATTAGACTTACAACAATTATCTTGATAACCAAACTGTATTTTGGGAGAACTGAATTGAGAATCTAAGGAATCAAATTCGGGAGACTCAGTATTACTAACAATAGTTTCATTTTCACTTGACTCCGAATTTCTTAACTTAAGGACTTTAATCAGTTTGTCTTTTTCTTCTTCCGTAATTTTTAATTTTTTAATTGTATCTTTTACTTTGCACTCATTAGCATAATGACCAAACTTTTGACATTTATAACATTTCACTTTTCTCTTGTCGGTACTTTTCTTAAAGCGACTATTCTTATATTTTTCAAGACTCTTTTTCCAATTTTTCTTAAGGGAAAATTTCTTTTTACTATAAAACTCATTATTATCATTATTTTGTCAGAATAACTATCTTTTGCGAGAATAATGGTGTCGTTTGCTAAACTGTCGGCTGTGGTGACTAGACTTATCCTTTCTAGACGGGAAAATTGAACTTAGACCATTGTTCGCATAAATTACCTAACTCATACTTAGCAGAATTTCTTTTGGATTGAATTTGTTTACTAATTTTCATATCAACACACATTCTCATACCAACTTGATTAATTGTGCTAATAATATTACAATATGTTAAACTATCCCAATCTATATGACCTTGATCATTACTAAGGGTCATACGGATCTTATGGGTGAACAAATTAGAAAGACCATTAACAAATTTCTCTTTCCAAAATGACTGATTACTATCATCTCTAATCATGACTCTGGAAATGAATACATCTTTATACCATATAAAATTAGATAATTTAGGCAATCTTAAATTACTAAGTTGATCATGAATTCTTGTATTATGACTAGGTGTTCCAATGAAATGATCAATTATTGTGTAAAACAATGTGTTGACTCCGTCTTCTATTCCTTGACCAATGTGTTCATCAAATATAGGAAGACCTTCATCATTAAGTTTGACTGCATGAATTATTTGTTGTTTTTGTCTCATCAGTTAAGTGTTTATCCCACCAAGAACGAAGAGTTCCGGTGAAACCTGTTTCTAACAAAGGAACAATTTCAGAAGTAGTTAGTGGCATAACTACTGGCAACCATGCACATGTGTTGTAATTTATTAAGAATTTCTTGCTCAGAGAGACCATCAATATTCCATTCATAAAGTTTATCATAGGAAACTGAAAATTAATTCTGGAAATTTCTTTCTTCGAACAGGATATCAGGGGGAGTTGGCTTAGGATACTAGTTCTTAGTTAGACTAGTAGGATTGACTCTGTTTGTTAATCTTTTAACTTTCAGATCATTTCCTAATTCTAGATTTTTAAACGCATTTTCAATTCTTGAAAAATTGGGAGACTCTGTGTGTATACAGGTGGCTGACTCATAATCAGAAGAATTAACTAAAGCAATGGATGACTCAAAGGATCCTAAGACATTTACACTTGTTTCGACCTTTTCTTTATCTTTTCTTTAGAGTGGTGTTAAATCTTCTAACATTTTCTCAATTTTTGTCATTGTAGTCTTAGTCTTAAAGTTTGGGCTTGACTTAAGATCTTGGAATTTAACTAAGGGTTCCTCTTTTTGTGATTTAGACGCAATTTCTTGTGGAATTAGTTTATCAACTTTTGTTACGATTTTATCTAATTGCTTTCCTATGACAACTAGACTTTGGTTGGTATAATTATTTTGCTCAACTACCATTTTATTATCCGAATCAGGGATTTTGAAAGGACTGGCAATTATTTTTGATTTTTTATGGGTAATATCTATTGTTTCAACAGGGGGGTGACTAGCTAAAACTTCAGTTTCATCAACTTTTTTCCATTTTTCCTTGGTTAAAGTTTTTAACTCATTGGGCATATGACGGCTTTCTACAAAATCAAGATAATAAATTTCAACTTTAGCGGCCTGCATATATTCTTTCCATTCATTAAAGATTTGTTGTCTTTTGACCCTATCAAGGATGACTATGTGGTAATTGTCTCTCCTAGATTAATTCTCAGGGGCATGCAAATGTTTATCTAGACTTTTCCAATTGATTTTAATTTTTTTATTAAGTGTTCTTAATTGGTTATCAACTTGGAAACCGGTATCAATGAAATCAGTTTGAGTGGGTGACTTAGGAGACTCAGACTTATTATCTTCTTTAACCGGGACTTTACCATAGAGAGGATGAGTAACTTGATAAGTTTTTCTTAATGATTCCAATTTTAAATCAATTAAGGCTTTTTCTAATTCTAGGTCTCCTTCTATAGTAGAAGAAGAGGCTGCAAAAGAATGCCTAGCAAGAACATGTCTCTGGGATTGACCAGGTGTAGGTAATTATTGTAATTGAACTGTTGATTTTTGTGGAGGTTGATTACCAAAATTAATTTTGACTGTGCCATCTAAATATTGTTGAATATAATCTAAATTGTTTAGACTACGTTGAATTGGAATAGGTTGACTTTCAGCCTTTAAGGTCCAATCTAAGGGAAGGGAAACATTTGACCATTTAATTGAATGGGGAACCCTAACAGTAGCATCAGGTGTATGACTCTGGATTAACAAAGTTTGATTCTTTGGACTCTTACTCAAGTCTTGGAAATTCATATTAGTGCCTGTTACTTTATAGTAAATTCTGTAGACTAAGGCTAACGGTTGTGTACCTGGCAGGACTTCATAACCATTAGTTTAATGTTTAATGTAAGAATTTTTAAAATATGGGGATCACTTAGGCTTACGGTGAAATCTGGATAACAATCAAGGTGAACTGGACCATTAGCAATATTTGACTCAATAATTCCTAGCGTACTGTGGCTAAAATTAGTGAATCTAGCATCACTTAAACAGAGAAGGATAGAAGCTTTTAATCCTAATCTGGTTAATGGTTTGACTGCAACTTGAACTAAACCAATGTGAAGGAATCGATAGAGAAGATGAGTGAATTTTGGAAGAGAGAAATCGACAAAGAAAGCTAAATAGGAGGAATTTTTCAGAATTAAAAATTACAAAATTACCCATACTTAACGGGTTGGTTCATGTATTCACGAATGAGCACCGAAACGACCGGTTAGTTTAATGGGTCAACACGATATCAACCGACACAATAACTCAAACCCGAATACTGAATTTTTCGTGCGAATTTGTGTTGTGTTAACCGGCCATGTACAATATTGCCAGCTCTAGTGAAAAATTTGAACCTTATAGGAACTCTATGTGGTACTAAGTCACACATGTATCTTACCATGCAATGTATAAAGTGTAAATTATTATAAATAAATGATTACGGTCTAGTTAACCTTCTTTCATTAATTACTACAGATTTTCTACACTTGAAGTGTTTGTTAGCTCGCTATATAATCAACTTAAATAAGTTAAACCCATTATGCAATGCATTTTCTTCCAATTTTTTGTGATAAATTAATAGATAATTGACTAAATAAACATCCTCCAAAGTTTCAATAAAAACTTCTAAGCTTTTCTTATAATTTATGTGATTTTTATTCAAGCTGTATCAATATAGATAATTTCACGATAGTTCCATTGAAATTTTCGTATTTTTGGACCACTGATCGATATTTTAGACTTCAATTGGGCAAGGGTGCAATTGTTAGGAGTCCAAATACACCGCGAAATAGACAAACATGGTGTTTCAAGATAACATTAACATGCCAATCATTTAATTGAGTGATTAAATGTTGTATGATTCGAGTGTTTTCTAACGACAATGATCGTTGAGTGAATATCCAAAAAATAGACGGTTTTGATTATTGAATACAAGGTGGATGAGATGGATTGGGCCTTACGAGGGTGTCTATCAAATATGTTTATTTGAAGGATCCCTCAATTGAAGCTCTATGTTGTGGGGTCCACTACAAATTTTACTTCAACGATTCAAACTGTATAATTTTGTACTCTTTATTCATAGATCATCCTTACAAAAAATTACACAAATTTAAAACCATTAAGACATGTAGTTGTGATGAACAAAATAGTAAAATGACAACTATTAACTTGATTTGTTAAACGGTTTCGAATTCAAGTGATTTTTAGATGATATGATCTTTGAAGGAATAGTTATAAAAAAAAAACCGGTTTAGACCATTGAAATACAATGTGGAGTTGTGCCCACAAGGATATCCTTAAAAAAAAAATTAAAAATTATGCCAAATGTTATTAAAAATAATAAAAATTAAAAACAAAAACAAACTCTAGCCGCTAAGAGAGACATAAAAAGAGAGTGAAAGCTTCAAATTTGGGGGGGTTTTCCCCTAGATCCCGTCGGATTTTAAGTGTTCTCTAGTTTTTGGTGGACCTATGTCATTCTTAAGTATGGGATGACTTTGGTTGTGTCTCATCTTGTGAGACTGGTCTTTCAGGTGTTGCGGTTTCTTCATGGTAGATTCACTACTCATTGATGCGTTGAGACCTTGGAGTAAAGAGGTGTTGTCTTTATGTCATGTCCTAAAGGAGGGTTAGCGGTTGTTAGTTTTCCTACCGTTGTTTTAGCTTTTTAATTTTGGTTTAGTTTGTTTAATACAGTCCAGAAACTCTGAGTCTTCTATGTTTTTTTCTTCTCACATGATTCCAGAAACTTATTTGAGTTTGATGGGTGTTCTTAGTCTCTCTAAGAGAGTCATGCCGATTAGCGGCTAGTTTTGTCCTTGATGTCATTGGATTAGATTCGGAAAAATTATGGTGGTTGAAAGTGGTTATAGAAAAATTATTTTCGAGAGTAATTCTCTCCAAATCGTTTCAAATTTTCAGCTTGCTCAGGTCAATGTGGAAGTTTTAGTCATGTCAGCCATATTGTTATTGGGATGACTCCCTTTACAATTTGTGTCCTTTGTATTCTTTATTTCCATTGATCTAATAATTTTTTTTTCCACCTTTTTAATTTATTTAATTGAAGCATCCCTCAATTAAAGCTACATCAATAATGTAAATAATATCAAATTTCTAATCCCAATATTATTTTTGCTTCTTATTCATATGTCTCTATTTATCAACTATAATTTTCCCAATAAAGACTGCATATCATTAGGCCATCTCCAACCCTAGGACTCAAACCCAAAATTTCACCCCCCTCCTCCAAAATACAACTGTTCATGTATTTTTAGGACTCAAACTGTTTTTTCCTCCAACCTTGTGGACTCATAGTTTGAGTCCGCAACTTTATTAAATTGTTAAAGAATAATATGATCCTATTTTGTTTTTGTGGTTATTTTGTTTTTACTTAATTTTTGCATATTACTCCGTGATTTATTTTTTTGAACATTTGGACATAAAAATTTTGAAATTTCACAAGCATAATTTTATTAACAAATTGATGGGTATTTATAGAGTTTATGATATGTTTTGAGGTTGCATCCAATTTAGAATAATAAATTTACTTATTTTTACCTTTGGATTTAAATTTCAGTTGTTGGATTATTTTTTTTTCCAGTTGATCCAGCCAAAATTTAATATCAGCCGTTAATTTCTAGACTTCAGGTTTGGAAAAAAAAAATATTGAAAGAAACCCATTTGAAATGCAGCCATAGAAGTGCAATTTTAAGTTGCCTAGGCTTTGACACGTGGCCAGAAACTTGGGGTAGTGGGCAATAGCTCATCATTTGCTTCAAATGAGGACCCATGTGGCTTTTGTTTGCTGCGAATTGGGCCCCAAAGAAATTCTGCCTAGACTGGAATTTTGGGCCAAATTCTTCCCCATTTTTCAGTCAACTAAAATTCCCACCCCCTCAAAAATCCAAATTTTGGGTTTTGCTTCCCATGGTTGGAGATGGTCTTAACGATGGTTGTCAACAAGATATGGAAATGTTTCAAGTATTTCTCCGAAGTTTTATAAATAAACTAACATGAAGATCATGGAGAAGTAATATTACAGAGTTCATAAATTACCATATCCAATTTTGTAGTCCTTGCAACCAAATTATTGTTAGAGTTTATAGAAGAATTTTCTGTCACTGCGACATATATTTGTTCAGCATCAAAGTGCTACAAAAGGTGTTTTTGATCAAAATTTAGAGTTTCAATATAACCATGTTGACGGTTTAAAAACCGTTCTACACAACGGTGAATTCCCTTCGTTCATTGTGATTTTTGTAACAGTGATGTCTCATATGTGAGAGATACAAGTCTTGGCATTCTAAAATGAAGTGGCAATAAACAAGCAGCAACCATCTTCCCCTAACTTCCCTGCGAAAAATAAAATAAAATAAAATTCCCCGGCCCAGCCTCCTACCTCCACCCCACGACCAGCCGTGGCAGCCGCCCCTAGGTAAGTATTTAGTTTGAAATTTTTTTGTTTTTATCAAATTGGACACCCTTTTTTTGTTAGCTTATGAATTTCTGTATTTCATACTCATAAAATTGTATCCATTTTCAGGATTTAAAAAAAACTGCATTGTAGAAATTCCATTTCTTTATTGTTTTTATTTTTTTTCTTCTTTTCTTCATTGTAAATTACTATTATTTTTTGCTTTGAAATCCCAAGTATTCATTCATAGGAAGAGAGAGAAGACAAGGAAATAGGGAGAAAGAGAGGACATAAGTTTAATATATTTTGAACTGTAAATGAATAAATATTTAGAGATGTTCTTTCCGTTCAATAATTAAACAGCAAATTAGCAACTCAGCAAAACAACTCAGTTTACTCTTTCATCAAAGATTCTTCAAATCCATGTGTCAAATATTCTTCTTTTGCCCAAGGAACCTCACCTTTATGTTTTATTCCTTGTGGTCGTGCTTTATTTTATTTGTAATTTTTTACAGTCAGTATGTTATGTTGTAAGCCACCCACACATTACACAATGTGGCTACACGTTTGTGAACCCAGCATATTGGTTAAGTCCCATAAACAATGCAGCAGACATGGATTGCCTAAAATGGAGCAATGCCAGACCCAACTTTGCTTCATCTTCAAGAAAGAATGGAGAAGAACCGACATAATATTGCTCATTATTCTTGTTGCCCTAATATCTGTGTATTTGATTGGCTGTTGTGCTTTTAGGAATGCCAGGACCAATTCAGAAACTACAAACAGGGCTATACCTAATAGTAATAGCTAAGGATACTTGGGGTGAGGCCGCCGCTAGTTCAAATCCTCATTCTAGTAGATTAGATTAAACTATCCCTTGTATTAAAAAAATCATTTGTAATGCAAAAGTCAGCAGACTTTAGGGTTTTAGTAGCGGCTGCAAAAAGACATAATGTGGGATCCGGTCAGATCGGCGCAGTTCAATCTCTCTCTCTCTCTCTCTCTCTCTCTCTCTCTCTCTCTCTCTCTCTCTCTCTCACGCACACACACACACACCCACCCACCCACCCACCTATAAACACCGCCGCCTCTCATTCCTCTCTCTGCTTCGTGTTTTAAAGTTTTGTTACCTGAAGAAGTGGTTGTGGATCGGGTCGGATCGGCGCAGATCGAACAAAATCAAATGGAATCGTCTCCAGGAACGTTCGGCGTTGAAGAGCTGTTGAAATCATGGGCGGCGGGTTCGATTAAACGGCAGTTGGAGGAGATGCAATCCAATCCCTAAGACGATTTCAAGTGCCTCGCACTCACGGTTACGTTTACTTTCCAATACCCCTTCCATTTTTTTTTTAAATAAATATTATTGTTCTTTGACTTTTGGTTTAATTTCACTTTGAAGGATAAGTTAAGAATATGGATTGGTGATTCTAAATTCTATTTGAATTTTGGTATTGGGTCCGAGCACAATTGTTGTTTTCAGCATTTGAATTTGTTTTAAGATAATTTGAGAGTGCTGCTAAATGAACCTTAAAATTAACTGAGTGCACCTTATTATAAAACTATTTATTGAATTACTAATTTACCCTAATATAAAATGACCAAAAAAGATATATTGAATTGTGAAACAAATATAATTTTAATAAGTATACCCTACTCACCATATCCAACTCTAATCAAATGTAGAGAAGTTTTCGGTTTTCCTTATGCCGACGACAAACAACGCAATGAGCATTGGCAGTAGTGCAAAGAGGTGTCATTGAATGTTTGTTCGCTTGCCCCTTCCTTTGCCAACCAACAGCCCTCCATTGCTGCCCAACAACTCCTCCATTAGACATGAAGGTTAAAGAAATTATTAAGAGACCAAATCTGAAAGTGGAAGACCATCTAACTATTCATAACAATCATTGAAGATATTAGTTGGATCTAAAGTTCAAATATAAGAAGGCATTTGGGAATTAGTTTTCAAGTTTTCATGTAAATCAAGTTTGCAGTAGCTATTTGACCCATACGGCATGTTGTCGAACTAGTTTGAACAAATTCATTATTTGAAGACTAAATCAAAAAACCCCATTAAGATGAGGAAAAAAAAGAAGAAGGAATTTGGAGAACAAATAAAAACCCAAATTTGTTCAAATTAACACATTTTAATGTGAAGAACAAAAGCTTTAGAAGAAATTAAAATATGAGGTGGCAAATTAGATGTGATATGCTGGTGTTATTCAAATAGGGTGTATTTAGTTAATTCATGAACAAAGCTTGAGAAGCATATGCTAGTGTTATTCATGATTTTTTTATATTAAGTATTATATGTATTTTTGGTAGTTTACTAGAGTGTACTTAGTTAATTTTACATTTTAATTTAAATGCTAGGATGTACTTAGATCATAAGGTGTACTTAGTTAATTTTAGAGTTCGTTTAGCATCACTCTAATTTTATGGTCATTTAAAAAAAATAAAGAAGCCTTTTCTTTTTAGCTCTTGAAATTGGGCTTGTTGTTTGGCCGAAATGCTAATTTGTCACATCATTGATATTTGTTTTCAGTCGGACCCATATGACTGGCAATTTGCAATCACAGGCCCTAATGGAACTGACTTCGAGGCTGGGATTTATCATGGTCGGATCCAGTTTTTGGGGAAATACCCACACAACATAAGCGTCCTATGTTCACGTTGTTGTCGGAAATATCATATGTCGTTGCTTTTTAAGGTTGGAGAATGCTAGCAATCTTCTCTCTAACATTTTCTTTTGGACCTTCTCTTTTTTTCGCTTGACATGTGTTATTTTCCTTACACTTAAAACCATGTCATTAATATATTATACAAGTGAACTTTTACTTTCCAAGTTTACTCTTATTAAATGTATTCAATTTATCCAAAAAAAATTCACAACTTTCTTACTATCTTATTATTATTTTGTTTTAAAGAAAAAGTTTGCTTTTTTCAAAAAAGAGGAAATGTCATTTTTTTTTTTAACACACAAAGGACTTTTTTTTTTTCCTATCTAAACCCTTTGTGTTAAAAAAAAAAAAAGAAGAAGGGATATTTCCTCTTAAAAGCATATATTTTATTTTAAAAAAATAATTGACGTTAGAAAAAAAATTAATAAGATGATAAGAAAGTTGTGAATTTTTTTGGATAAATGGAATACATTTAATAAGGGTAAACTTGGAAGCAAAAGTTAGCTTGTATAATATATTAATGACATTGTTTTAAGTGTAAGGAAAATGACATATGTCAAGCAAAAAATGGAGAAGGTCCAAAGAAGAAGGTTGCTAGCATTCCTCTTTGAAGTTTATGTGGGCCTTTTGCTACTTGGGTTAGTTTCTTTTTTCTTTTTAAAATTATCACAGTCATGATGTGTATACTTTACTTGCAGGAAAATGGTCGCTTCAAAACCCAAACCGAGATCAGTTTCAGCGATATTTTTCGGAAGGAGCAACACGGTCGTACATTTCATTCTTTCTGAGACATTATGTATGCTAGTATATAATGTTAGAATACATCTCTTGAAACACTCACTCTCCTGCTAAAGAAGAAGAGAAGACACATAATCCACCAAAACACAAAAGCTATTCTTCTACTCTCAATAAACCAAAATGCTTTTGCTAATGGATAAGGTTTTAGCCTCATTATTATATAAGTTTTCTTGACTGTATGCCCTTGTTTTTTATATAATGTGCCATCTTGCTATTGTACTGTTGCTGTTGGCAGTGCGAGATGCTTTGCTTAGACTTATTGAGTTATTGCCCACCTACCCAATAGAGAAACCAGCTCGACTTCCTGAGAAGACAACCAAGAATGATGAACTGAGGTGATCTGTATTGAAAACAGCATTACATCATCATTAATAGGATTAGAGTTTGGATTTGGAAACATCATACATCATCTATATATTTCAATTCGATTTCAATTCAATTGGGCCGACCCAATTAGATTCGGTTCGATTTTGCAAGTTTAGTTGGTTTGAGCCCAATATCAGTTTTTTTTTTTTTCAAATGTCCAATATTGGTTTGTTTTTTCCAAAAAGCTAAATATCAGTTTTTTAAACAGGCCAGCCATAAAGCCATTTCGTTTTACAGTACTATCAATCCAAGTATAATCTATTAGTTCTTACAGCACATGACAAAAAAATTTACATAAAGCAAGAAATTTATATTACACTTACAACAATAGCTGCAGCAAAACTTTAGGTCATCAACCAAAAGACTTGACAAAAAAAATCCATCCAAAATAAAACCTGCATCAAAACTAAGCAACCAAACCAATAACACTAGAATAATTAAAACAATGATTAATTTCAACTTAGTATCTTGAACTCTTACTTTTAAGGCGCATGTTTACTCTTGCACTGAATTTAACAATAAAGTACCATGTGTTTGTAAATTTTTTACAATGCGGCTCAACCGTTAGATTAGTTGTTAGAGAATCTATTAAGTGATGACATGACACATTTGGGATCCATATATATAAAATAAATTAGTATATTAGTAAAGTTTTCATAAAATTCAATTAAATAAGAAATATGATTTTTTTTTTTTAAACAAGCCAAAACAATTATAATCCAACCATTCCAAATAAGATGATTGTGAAAGGATTAATTGAGATGAGAGAACTTGATCCAATGATTCGTATGAGATGAAATCTAATCTTGTATATTTTTGGATTTTGTATAAATCTCACACCTACCAGATAGTGCAAGTGGTTAAGTTGGGAATAATATTGATGTTAGTAGTGGACCGCAAATCATCCCTCTAAATTCTTAACATGACATCATACATGGCCGGTTTACTAGGCCCAATTGAACCTGAATCAAACGAATCTCGAGGCCTACAGACTCCAAGTAAATTTTCACTAAAAAAAGACCTAATACTATCAGGAGGATCATGGAACGTTGACAGGCCCAACTCAAGACATGAACCCAATTCAGCTAATCCATCTGCCACCATATTGCACTCACGATATACGTGATGAATAGAACAAACCCAGCTTCTGTCTATATAGTCTTGGCATCCCCACAACATAGTAGCAAGAGGATGAAGGTCTTCCACATCTTTATTAAGCAGATGTACCGCAATCGCTGAGTGAGGGATATGGGTTGCAATCACTCCCATTTTTTGAAAGAAAAAAAACACACATAATTCTAATGCTTTTAATGAGTTATTGGAGGAGGAATATATATATATATATATATATATATATATATATTCATTGAGTGTATATGGATTTTGAATCTCTGTCCACATGAGTGGGAGTGGAAGAGCTCAACCAACTGAGCTATACCCCATTAACCACATTAAAAGCCAATTACATATTTTTGTTGCTTTCAAAAAGTGAGTCAATTATTATAGTTGTCACGTGTTACACTAGATAACCTATTCTTATAAATTATATAACCTCTATTTTTTAACATCAAAGCATTTATTATATTTTTTAATTTTTTTATAGACCTATATTTTGAGTTGAAAAGAAAAGCACCACTAGTTAGTAGTTAGCATTAACGTTAAATTTAAATACTATAATGTCACGTTTTTAATACGTGACTTTACATCCAATTTGAAGCGTGACATCCGTTTTGAAAGTAGTGCTTTTTAATTAGTTAATAGTCCTTTTTATGAAAGACCTCAAGTTTTTCTTTAGAAACGTAAACTTTTTTGAGAAAGACATCATTTCAATGGGAGAAGAATAATAGAAAATAGACGACACCTCTCTTTTAGCTCAACCGCATAAAAAACATGCTTATACCTACCGCACTTAACAAATAGGCATGTTTTCCTCATTCTCCCAATTTGTTTTATCAAAAAGAAACTTCATTCTCCCAATTGTAAATTCCTTTGAGAACACAACTCAGTCTCAACTCGGCCCACTCACTTTTGGAGGAACATCAACGCATGTGGTGATATCATATAAAATTTTATAATTACGGAATAATAAAAACGTGAAGTCCAAATAATTTCTTGAGATTGAGTATGAAATGTTTCTGATTTGCCTTTCACATATCTGGGAAACAGTATGAAAAATTTCACTTCCCTACTGACTGATATATTACGTCATTAATACTTTTTCAGGTGGGCCAAGGAAAAGAAAAAAAGAAAGATAAGAGGAAGGATAGATAATAACGTGAGCTTGAATCTATCCCTACAGATTACAGAAATGGGTGATCCGTATGATTGGGATGCTTTGGACTTGGACTATGATGGAGTTTTATTTATTTTATATTATATTATTTTTGTTTTTACTTGTATTTGTATGTATTTGTGGGAAAAGAACATCACGGCAGGACTTGTTGATTATATCTTCAATGGACCAAAATTAAGATATGAAGAAGACATGCATGCAACAAGTAGTTGGAATAGAACCAATAATTGTGTGTCATGATCTAGAGAAATACATATACATGATGCCTAACTCGTACACTAAACCTTAGCCTTGACGGGGTTTAATTCACTCAACACGTTATAGCAATTCTCTCTAAATCATTTAAACTACTTTCTTAAATTGAGGTTTAATTTGAGTTCGATTGAGCGTATTATTGAGAATTCAAGAGAAGTGATGTGGAAAATCATTGAAATGTTTTTGTTCATTTCTTTGATGATGCCACATTGAAACACATTTTTAGAGAAGTTAAGTTTTATGTCGATGGTTGAGCTTTATATTGTAGGATCTCCATTTAGTTTTCATGACCTATTTGGAAGTGCTTTTAAAATGGCTAAAATCACTTGACTTTCCTCAATTTTCAGCCAACACTTTAATTTTTTGAAGTTTTGACTTTATTATTTTCATATATGCATTTTTTAAGTATAAGTGCTTCCTATAAAAGCAACCACAACCACAACCACAAACATGTATCTCGGATTTCAGTTGTCACATAACAAAGAAAAAAGAAAGAAAAAAAATATATATCCAGTGCAACTAAATGAACCTTAAAATTAACTGAATACACTTTATGATCTAAGTACACCCCAATATTTTTAATCAAAATGTAAAGTTAACTAAGTACACCGGATTTAGCTACCAAAAATGCCCCTGATACACCCTAATACACTACATAACACCCTAATACCATTCAAGAGTTGGATGCTGAACACTATTAGACCACCAAACCCACCTTGCTGCCGAATACACTATTTTTCATCTTCATCTTTGTTGTGAGTGAATATTGGGATAACATTTTCCTTTCCCATTTTGTTGGTTTTGAGCATTTATAATCGAATAATGCTACTCTTATCACATTTGTATACCACATCTTTATACCATTTTATGTGGCAACTGAGGTGGACAGCCACATCAATTAAAATTATTTAATATATTTTTTTCTTTTATGATTTATTCCAGTATTCTAATTGCCTTAATTAAACTATACCTCATTGATTTAATTAATGTGACATATAATATGGACATGCAACATCATGTGGTATAGAATATATGGGATAAAAATGTGATAAGTGTAGCATTACTCTTTATAACCATATCCATGTGGATTCCTTTCACTTTAATTTTTCATCAAAGTTCTCCACAGCTCCAAGTTGCTTTAGAATCCATCAATTCCTATATATTACTTTTTTCAATATAAACAAGGATTGAACTGGGTTCTTCACATTTGAAGCATCAAAAGTCTTATATTTGAATTTATGAAAAGAACTTAAAAAATAACATAAGGAAAGGGGGTATAGCGGGTCAAAGTTCAGAGGGTATGGTTAAGTTCACCCCCTTCCCTCTTCCCTCTCCCTCATCTTTAATTCAGAAAGAACCATTTTATTTGGTGATCTTGTTTATAACATGATTTCACGAGGTGGTCTTCAAAAGATCTCTTGTACTGGGTTGGCTGGTTAAAACTTAGAACCAGATCTGCATCATATAGATTAGGGATATTTGTAGAAATGTCACATAAACTTATACTTTAGTTTCAATTTGTCACTTTAAAAAAAAAAAAAAAAGAGAAATGTCACCTGAATTTTTCGAAATTTATAATTTGTCATATGACTTTAACATCATCCAATTTTTCATCCATAATTAAGGGTATTTTAGTCTTTTCATTTTTAAGGGTGGTTTAAAAATGGAAAAACCCTAAATACAAAATTGTATATATTTTAAAATAAACCATTAAAAATCAAGATTCTTTCCTACCAAATATTAAAAAATTGAAAATTGCATTTTTTTTTTCCATCCCCCCTGTCGTCTCTCTCTATTCTCCCTTCCTCCCCAACCACACCTCCCCTCTCCTCTGTTATTTTTCTCTCCCAAGACCTGAGCACCCCATCCCCACCCTCAACCCAACCCCATCCTCTCCCTCTATTTGACTCCCCTCTCCTTTGTTTCCATGTCTGTAATGTTGAGAACTGGTGGTGTTACTTTTGTTCAGAAGTCATAGCAGTCTATTCTATGTGATGTTAATGTTTTATTGTTTAATGTTGGAATAATTTGAATGTACTGTTTTAGAGTGTTTACACACACCCATTGCATATATTCATGTCCTTAATTAAATATGAGGAAGAGGGTGGGGGTGGGTTGCAGGTGGGGATGGGGTGCTCAGGTATTGGGGGAGAAAAAAAACAGAGGAGAGGGGAGTTGTGGTTGGGGAGGAAGGGAGAATAGAGAGAGACAAGAGGGGGATGGAAAAAAAAAAAAATGCAATTTTCAATTTTTTAATGTTTAGTAGGAAAGAATCTTGATTTTTAATGGTTTATTTTAAAATATACTAGCCTCTCTGCACGCGCTTCCGTATTTGCGAGAGGTTTTTTTTAAAAAAATAAGTAAATTTATTTTAGAATTAAAAAAGATAATGAGTAGTTGTGTTCCATAAAAATAGGATCCATTATCTGCTTTTTCTTTTTCTTTTAATTTTTTTAAATATGAAAAGTGTGAATTTACCATATTATCCTCATTTAATTAATAATTTTAATTCTTAATGTTTGCATTAACCAAGGGCATTTTCTGGTATTTTGAATGTTTCACTATTCTCTGCCTTTTGCTTTATATATATAGATACAATTCAAAATGAAAAGACTAAAATACCCTTAATTATGGATGAAAAATTGAATGATGTTAGTCAGATGACAAATTATAGATTTTGAAAAATTCAGGTGACATTTCTCTTAATTTTTTTTTTCAAAGGTGACAAATTGAAACTACGGTGTAAGTTCATGTCATATTTCTACAAATATCCCTATAGATTAAGATACCTTTCCCAATTTTTAAATGTTTAATATTTTTAATAGATTCTTTATGTTCCTTTTCCTGAAAACATTTTCAAAGCAACCTTTGCCGAATCACTTCTTTAACCCTTCGGTGGCTTCCGGCCGAACACCTCTTTAACCTTTGGTGGCTTTCGCTTACATTCGATTAGGGTTGTATATGGTGAGTAAAGTGCACTTATTAAAATTACATTTATTTCACAATTCAATATATCATTTTTAGTCATTTTATATTAGGGTAAATTAGTAATTCAATAAATAGTTTGGTAGTAGGGTGTACTTAATTAATTTTAGAGTTCGTTTAGTAGCACTCAAAATATATGATCATCAGATCCCAACTTTCAAGCCTAACTAGCGTTTAGTGTAGTGGGTGAGGAAAAAAAAGAAGAAAAAAGGCTATGTGCCGCACGACCTGGGGGGAAGGAGGTCCTCTCTTCCTCCCATTTCCTATGGTTTCTCTTCTCTGGCCTGCTCCTTACAACTTGAGGAGATCTGTAAGCCCCTTTTCTCCCATTCTTTGTGGGTGTTTATGCTCTTCCCTTTGTGGGTGTTCTGTTCTCCCCTTTTTGTGGCTATTTTGTTCTCCCTTTTGTGGGTGTTTTGTTCAAGCTCTGCTTGAACTCTAAGGCTTTATGCCTTTGGCTTCCTTTAATTTCTCAGATCCCCATTTATTTCTCATCCACTGTATTCAGTTGTCCCTTCCTCCATCCATTTCCTCTTATCTCCCTCCCCCCCCCCACACTCCATTCAAATCCCTTCTCTATGGTCTTGGTATCGTCCATTCGTACCAAAATTTTCTCCTCTTTATTGATATGGCTTCATCTTGTGGCTGCTTCGGCTAGCCGAAAACGCGGCTTCTTGCGCACAACTCTGAAGATGTGTAGAGTTCGAGCTTTTGCTCTTTCTCGGGTGCCTGCACCACCTCCTTCTACTATGTTGATTTGTGTTTGTTCTGGTGCTTTGTCAGGTTTGATTTGGGAGGTGATGATCTTCTTGTGGCTGACTTCTATTTTCTTGTTTGTGTCTTTGATATATGTGGGATTTTATGGTATTTGGGTGGATCTGTGGGTGGTGCAATTTTTTCATTTTGTGTCCCTCAGGTGTGGTAGCTCTTCCCCTCAACTTGTCCCCTTGATGTCGTCTCGTGCGGTGTTGGCGGCGGCTCGGTTGAATTTTGGTTAGGGTTTGCTAGCTTTCTTGGCCTTGGTTTTTGCCTGTGGGCTTAATGCGTTCCCGGTTTTAAGCTGCTTGTTGTTTTCTTTGTATTTTATTTGGGCCTTTGGCATTTTTGTTTTGTTGTTGAGCCTAGTTGGTTGGGTTTCACTTTTTGTTGTATTGTTATACCCTTTTGTGGGTTTATAATGAAAACTACATTCGAACAAAAGAAAAAAAAAAAAAGGAGTTACCCATGGGTTGTGCTATACAGAAGATACTTGTCACACCATACGTGTGCTGATGCAATGTAACGTAATTCTAGTGTCCAAAACAATCCTAAAAATGCGTGCCAATTATACCAAAGCCAAAATGTAATGCAAAAAAGCAGATGGCTGGAGAAGTCGCATCCCCAAATTGCAAAGATTCTTTTGTCGACAACAAATTGACACATTTATACCAAAATTTAAATGTTCAATGCATGTAATAGTCTAAATTAGAAAGTGATATAGTATTTAAATTTTAGATTATTGATTGTAGGTTTGAATTTTAGACTATTGATCTACAGGTTAAAAAGATCCCTTTCCGGATGAGACCCACACCCATTGACATAAATATATAATTTTAGACTTTAGTCTGCATACGAGAAAAACAGAAGAATGAAAAAGAAAAAAGAAAAAAAAAAGAGAGCCGTGGTCCAAATGAAAATTATCAGCCGAATTAAACACTGATTTCATTTTACTCCTCCAGAATCCTCAAGTCAACATCGTTGACTCTCTCACCTCACCAACCCGTCACTTTAGCTCAACTCCAACCGTCCGTTTCTCTCTCAAATCCCCAGACCCCACATTCTATCTCGGAAAATGCTAGGGAGACCAACTTTAGATACCAACTTGTGTACCAACTCTCTAATAGAGTGTGAGACCCATTGTATTGGTGGGCTCCACCTCTATTAGAGAGTTGGTACACAAGTTGGTATCTAAAGTTGGTCTCCCTAGCATCACCCTTCTATCTCACACATGCGCTTCCTTGCTCGGAGCGATTCCGCATCTCGCCCAACGAATATGCCACGTGTGCATCCAACCCTTCCTCTCTGTACTAACCCCGGTTACTTTATCAATCCCGTACCCTACTAACCCTAGTCCTCTCTCTTTCGCTCACCTCTCCTCTCCCGTTCATATCTCTCTCTCCCTGTGCAATTTTCGATTTCTTCTGAGCTGCGAAAAAACGACGAAGAAACTCCGAAACAAAAAAGGAAAATAAATAAAGGGAAAAAGAAGAAAAAGAGAAAAACCGAAAACTTGAATTAGGGTTACGTATACAAAACTCTGCAATTTGTATGCGCGGGATTATATGAGCGTTTTGTGTAGCATTCTGTGGATTCGTTGTCTTGCAAATCAATGGCGGAGCGGAGGTTCGGGATAGGCTATGCTTTGGCGCCGAAGAAGCAGCAGAGCTTCATCCAAGAGTCGCTGGTCGGCCTCGCGAGATCGCGCGGCATCGATCTCGTACGGATCGACACTGAGCGCTCGCTGGCGGATCAGGGGCCGTTCGATTGTGTGATGCACAAGTTGTACGGCAACGATTGGAAGCGGCAGCTGGAGGAGTTCAGGGTGAAGAACCCTAATGCGGTGATAATCGACTCGCCGGAGGAGATCGAGCGGCTGCACAATCGGATTTCGATGCTGCAGGTGGTTTCGGAGCTGAAAATCGAGCACGAGAGTGACACGTTTGGGATTCCGAAGCAGATTGTGATATACGACAAGGAAACGCTGTTTGATCGCCAGGCTTGGGAGGGTCTGAAGTTCCCCGTAATCGCGAAGCCTCTGGTCGCCGACGGCAGCGCCAAGTCGCACAAAATGGCCCTGGTTTTCAACCACGACGGGCTCGACAACCTCAAACCCCCAATTGTGCTTCAGGAGTTTGTGAACCATGGCGGCGTCATCTTCAAGGTGTATGTGGTTGGAGAACATGTGAAATGCGTGAAGCGTAAGTCACTCCCTGACGTTTCCGAAGAAGAGAAATTGGGAAGCTTGGATGGCTTGTTGTCGTTCTCGCAGATATCCAATCTTGCAAACAATGAGAGAACTGATGACAAGTACTACAAGATGATGCAGTTGGACGACACAGAGATGCCGCCACAGAGCTTTATCACTGATATTGCAAGAGGGTTGCGGCAAGGGCTGAGGTTGAACCTGTTTAACTTTGATGTGATTCGGGACGCGAGGTTTGGTAACCGGTATTTGATAATTGACATTAATTACTTTCCTGGATATGCCAAAATGCCGGGTTACGAGACTCTGTTGACTGATTTCTTTTGCGATATTATGCAAAAGAAAGAGAAAGATGGGGCGGAGAACACTGGTTTGGATAGTTATGAAGTACTTAGCTGTGATGACGAAGTGAGGAAAATTGTAAGTAGTGATGGGGATGATGGGGGTGATCTTAACGTAGAAGAGGAGAACTCAATTAAAGTTTGAAAGGCCCTGTGGCGTCTTTGTCCGATGGTTGGCTGGCACTATTGGTTCATTGGCATTTTCTTAAGAAGCTTGGCCATTTTGGTGATTTGTGGACGAAGATGAGTTGCACATTAGGTTTAGATAGCAGTTGGGGTACAGTGCTGAACTGAGTAGGCTGGTTCTTGGTTTTAGCTTTAATTTCTTGACAACAGGATTACATGATGTTCAGCGTTGATCGTGTATATTCCATTCACCAATGCTCCGGAGAAGGTACTTCTCAAAATACTATGCTCAAGTTTTAGCCTTTTTAGGAAAGTCAAGTTGTAATCTGAGGCTTTTAAGTCTTTCATTGCCTAGAAACTGTTCTAGTTTGTGCCATAGGCACCTTTAGTTAATGGATTTTGGCTTTTTTTTGTTAATGATTTTTTCATTTTTATTCTTTTTTGCTTTTTAGTTTTGATTGAATTTATTGAATTTTATGATACATTTTTTCTCTTCATGAACTAATTTATTTGTTTGTGGTTGTTAATGTGGCTTGAATGGGTTGCATTAATAAGGTTTCTGCTTAGTACTCTGTCAATCAAATTTTATGAGGAAATCATTGAAGTTTTATGACATTCCTGATCTTGCACTTCTTCCTTCTTTTCTTTTTTTTCTCCTAATTCGAGTGTTTTTGGGCAAGAAGATAAAAGAAATGGTTGCTTGCATTTAATGTATAACCTTCTGATGATACTTTTGTCATATATGTAGGCCTGTTTGTATAAGCTAGTGTTAGGAGAGTAGTGCTTTGTCGCATGTTTTGGAAAGTTATTTAAAACTTAGTACATCCATGAATGCCCAGACTAATGCTCTAATTTCCATAATAAAAAATTAGGATCCCAGGTTTGCCTTTTCAGGTTTTGTTGAGACTTGAGAGAAATGAACACCAAGTTATACACACGTAAGCCAATTATTGCTTTGATGTAATGTTTGGTTGTTTTTGGATAAAGCAGAATGCTAGAATCAGAATGGAATAAGGAGCTGATTGTATTTTCGATGAATGAGTTCTAGGATTAGACAATTGATAAGAATGTTCTTGAAACCAAAGTGGGCGTAGGATAGAACAAATTACAATGTTGGATCTGTGTTGCTATACGTTTAACACTGCGTATTAACTTTGCATGAATGCCAATAGGGGTGATTGGCCCACATATGGTTTTGGTGTGTCGTTATTAGTAACGGTTTCTTCCTTTATAATGCAAATATGCCTTGTCGTTTATGGAAACAATATATTTAAGTAGTTTAGGAATTTGACACTAAGATTCCTGTGGCTTGTACTCATGTTAAATTCTGACTTGTAGCTGAGTTATATTTAAGCACCATCTGCTGGCTCATAAACTTGTTTGCAATAGATGGACTAGTACAATGTACGCAAGCTCGGTGTGTGTAGGAGTCCAACACGTGTTTGCTAATTGTTTTAAGCTCAAAATTGTGAATGTATTTTCCACAGTGCTAAAGTGTCAGGAGCCAGTGCTTATAACCGCATATGGTTCTTTTGCAGTAGTGTCAAAGACACATACTTAAGAAGAGACTGGGTCTATGAAAGTGACCAGATTGCGTACAAATAATCTTCCTATGTCCTTTTCCCTCCTCGATAATCTTTCAAATTCAAATAGAGAAATTATTGGTACTTTGCACCTGAAAGGCCACATGTCAATGATAAAATGATAATGATTTATAAGTGGAAATGGAAAGTTTTGAATACTATTAAGTTTCTGTAATCAATAGCAAATTGTTTAAATCCTTTGCAAAAGATATATCAAATGTATAGCCAATTGCAGAGAATGTCACTCCTATTATTTTACTTCCTTTGCATCAAATATATGATTCATTTCCATACATTCTCTACAGTTTTGTGTCAATGGGCTGTGGAAGCCTAGTTGAGAAGTTAGTAAGTATAGAATAAATTGTTTTTTGTGAACTTGTCACAGGATTGTAGTTTTTATACAACCGATTGTCCTGGCCAGTTCCATGACCTTTGCTGCTCTAAGCTGAGCGATTCCTGCTACGTTTCTAGCCTGTCAATGAGGAGTCATCTGTCTGTTAATTTTCTATATTCTGTTTTATAGAAAGAATTTATGTCATATACATATAGATAAATAATTATGGTATTGATGAAACTACTACCTCTTGGTTTGAGTATGGTAAGAGAAAATCAACAGTACGTGTTTGTTTGGCTAAGACTTATTGTGTCCCCATGTTACGTTTGAATCCATTGTATTTTTGGAGAGTTGGTGGAGGGTTCTTACTCTATTTTTGTTTTCCTTTTCTGTTTTCTTTCAGTTACTTATTAATTTAGTTTTCAAGTCAGTCTTCTTTTGTGGCGATCTATGTATATTCAAGTTTTGATGTGCTTTGATAGAAGAATCTTTGTCTATCAAGTCCCAAGTTGTATGCTTGGCCAATAAAAAAAAAGAAGTCCCAAATGCTGTGTGTTCTTGTGAAATGTATATAATCACTGATACCCATCTTTGCTACACCTTCGAAATTGTTTTGCGTTTGCTCGTGTTGTGGCCTTGTGGTAAATGTTATGATTTACGCGATTGTATGAATTCATGTTTTGAGAAAACTGGGCATGTCAAGAGTCCCTGACTCTGTCTGTAGATTGAGCTTCATGTACTGGTCCCCTTGTTAGGTGCAAAACTTAATCAAGTTTGGTATTGTGTGTAAAGGTCATAACCATGCAGGATGAATATAGAAGTTAAAACTGAGAAAGTCTGATTCTGGATATAGAAAGAGAAAAAGCCCATAAAACCTTCTGTCTCACTGGTTGTATTCCAGAAGTTCCAACTAGATCAATGACTTTTCTTGCCCCAACTATAGAAGAGTACAGAAATAAACTAAATCTTGGTGGTTGTTGAAGGTTGTAAACAGAAACTTTCTATTGTACAAGTCCCGAAAAAGAAAAACAGTAGCATGAGGTTGTTCATTGGATCTTAGAAGTCCTGTTATGTCTTTATTTAGTGTTACTAAATGTGGAGTACTGTGGGTATGTATGAATCCTTCTGAGGCTTCCATTGGCAAGTGAATGGTGGTGTCCTACTTTTCTATCCTCTTTATGGAAATTTCCGCATCCTGAATTTTCTATTGGCTATGGATTTTCCTGATTGCGGAATATCTAAAATGCGCTGGTCTTTTTGAACTTATTTTCGATAATTAAGGAAAAAGAAAAAGGAGAATAAGATTGAACTGGATTGTATTTCAGGCCTTGTCCTGAAAAGTCCGTTCAGATAGAATTCTAATTAGGTAGAAGAGAGTTTTGAGATTCTTCAAGGGATTTGAAACTGGATAGCATTTGCACAATATAGGTTATTATAGTTTTGGCATGGTGGGAGTACATGGGAAATCTGTTGAGGAGTTTCTAGCTTAAAGAAAATGCATTAGTATGACTGTTGCCAGGTTTATGAGCGTCATAACAGTGGAGAGATGCCCTTCGGGATCGATATAGGAAGTCCTTGAGAATATTCTATGTATTTTTGGCAGAGGAGCTTTGTGAGTTTGTGATTGTCATACTTAGATTTTGCTTGGGTAATTTTTGTATCAGTATTTTGTGGGGTGTAAAATTTCTCAGTATGTTTCAATGTACCTTTGTTTTTGGGTCTTCAGGAAAAGAATATTGTTTGGGAAAGAGCTCAGACTTTTCTTATAGAACCAAACCATGCCTTTAGAATCATCCAAATTCTGCATTTATCCATTTGAAGTGTGATTTGGAAAGAGCTAAGACTTTCTTCTTATAAATTGAGATGGGCTATGGCCAACATGCTGCATGAAATCCCAACATTGTCGCACAATTTGACAAAATAGTCAAAATTTTCGGCACACTCATAAATGATAGTTTTTATAGAAATTTTTTAAAATAGTAAAAAATTCACGTAAATAGACTTAAATTCCCTTAAAACTAATACCCACATTAGATTGAAAAAAAAAAAGGAGAGCAACGAAGCCTCTTGGGACAAAGAGTTTTGCTAGCGATGCCTTGTGGGAACGGTCTCATGCTTCTATTTGAGGTACATTAAGGCCGAAGGAAAGAAAATACGGTGCAATTTGAACGTTGTTGACCTGTCAATCTCAGCTAACCTGTACCAATTTATGAGACGTGAGGGTTTTGAAGGTTTACAACCTGTTTGTCTTTCAACGGGACCAAATTTCATAATTTTGGATGTTGTAATCTCAAATTTGTCATAAGCAACCTGGTAAGCCGACGGTAAAGTTGTAGATTTGGCTTCTAGTAAGAAAAAAAAAAACAAAAAAACAACAAAGCAGAGGTTTTATAAGGATTTTTTGCTGCAATATTTTATGGTTGCAGAAGGTTCTCGCACAGGATGTGAACTTGATCTTACAATTTTTTTTTGGGAACCTACAATTTAATAATATCTTTTTTTCATTTGACCCAAAAAAAAAAAAAAAAATCTAGTCTCTTTGATTTTGAGTCAACTTACCTGGACACTTTTTTTGCTTTCAAGGCTTATGTACATTTTTTTTTTTCCAAAAAAAAAATGTGTGGGTATTAAGATACAAAAGTGATATCTACTCAAAGCATCTCAATACTAAACATCAAATTTAAATTTGATATCTGATGTGGCAATTTGACATCTTACACAGCTTTACACTCCACTCGATATGTCAAATTAAATTATTATTTTATTACATTTTAGTGTTGATTTATTTTTAATTAAAAATAAAATAAAATAAAAAATAATAAAATATTCATTTGACGCCTTGCTTTTGGAATGTCAAAAATAACATCTCAACCTCCAGCCTTCATTCCATATCAGTTTTGACACATTGGTTGGGGTTGTTTGGGCCTAAAAAGAATTCCACAGACGACAACCCACTTCTCACAAAGAAGCCTAGGAACAGGAAAACAAAAGACTGGACCTCGACTCTAAAAGAAAAGCCCAATCCACATTAGAGGCCTATCTATTTTACGAAATGGCAAAATTGACCACCAAGCAGATCGTTAAAATTCTAAAGAAAGAATTGGATTGGGCCCAACTTCTAAATTCTCACCATTACTCTCAAAAAGCCCAGAAACAAGTCAGCATATTCTTACTGGAAAGTCTATTCTCAAAGAAAACCCACGTGACTTCCTGACCTTGAAAAGTCAAAATTCTCAACTAAAACAGAGGAAGTGATAGGGAGTTAATGAAGTCAGGTCTTACAAAACTTCTCCGTTTTTTCTTCGCCAGGGAAAAAAAGATCAAATCCCCTCTCTATATGCACAGAAGCTCTGCACCAAAACAGGTTATATTTCCAAGAGATAAGCAAGTTAAAATAAAAAATAATAAAATATTCATTTGACGCCTTGCTTTTGGAATGTAAAAAATAACATCTCAACCTCCAGCCTTCATTCCATATCAGTTTTGACACATTGGTTGGGGTTGTTTGGGCCTAAAAAGAATTCCACAGACGACAACCCACTTCTCACAAAGAAGCCTAGGAACAGGAAAACAAAAGACTGGACCTCGACTCTAAAAGAAAAGCCCAATCCACATTAGAGGCCTATCTATTTTACGAAATGGCAAAATTGACCACCAAGCAGATCGTTAAAATTCTAAAGAAAGAATTGGATTGGGCCCAACTTCTAAATTCTCACCATTACTCTCAAAAAGCCCAGAAACAAGTCAGCATATTCTTACTGGAAAGTCTATTCTCAAAGAAAACCCACGTGACTTCCTGACCTTGAAAAGTCAAAATTCTCAACTAAAACAGAGGAAGTGATAGGGAGTTAATGAAGTCAGGTCTTACAAAACTTCTCCGTTTTTTCTTCGCCAGGGAAAAAAAGATCAAATCCCCTCTCTATATGCACAGAAGCTCTGCACCAAAACAGGTTATATTTCCAAGAGATAAGCAAGTTACAGTTTCAAGAGATAAGTGGGGAGCAAATGAGTTGTTCACCAGAAAAAGCTGACCATCATGGCAAAATGTGTTTTTTCTATTTTGCAAGGAACACATAGAGAACAAAGAGAGTTGGTTTTCAATCAAAAAAGCAAGGAAAAGACCTCCATGAAAGTTATATGTTGATGGCCCTTCTCTGCCAAAATAATAGCTTCCTTCTTTTACGACATAAAACAAGAAAGATCTTGCTTTTGGAAAATCTGCCGCCCATTATTAAAAGATTAGAAATCCCACTCCAGCATTTTTCTATAAATATGAGAGGAGGTGAACAGATCAAGGACATCCAAAAATCAATCAAAAAATAAAAACTCAAAATGATCACTTGATCTCAAAAGCCTTCAAAACACTGAAGCAACCAAAAGCTCATTGAGCCACAAGAAACAAGCCATCTATAATCCATAATCTCTAACTTCAGTTCAGTTTAAGAGCAATAGTCATTCAAAGAGAGATTTCTTTCGTTACAAATTTAGTTCAGCATAAGCCAAATCAAGTAGAGTTCGGGTTTTGCAAATATGAAAACCTCAACAAATTTATGGAGAGCCCTGATTAAGCAGAATAGGTACTACAGTGCAGTTCCAGCTCAGTAATCATCAAATCCAGCCACTTCTGCCCCTTCCAGACTGAAGAGTTCCAATTCTGCCAGTTCAAAAAGCCTTCTAGGGCTTGAAATAGATTAAAGCTCTGCTAAACTCGAACGTCGGTATCGATTTATAGCTGAAACTTGACAGTTGAAGGTGTTGATGGTCCAATCTAGTCCGGATCAAAAGTAGCTATCCAGGCAGAAATTGAAGTGCAATGCTCTTTTGTCTTTTTTGGAGTTGGTCTTTTCCTTTCTGAGTCTTGTAAAAGGCAGTTTTGCCTGAAGCAATTTACTTTCTTGTTATTTATTCTGGCTAGAACTACCAGTTTTGTACAGTCAAAAATTATAAAGTTATGATCAGTTTGAGGCAAGAAAAGAAGTTACTTGGGAGATATTCCTCACCCAAATTCACAATCGCTTGTTTAGAAATCAATGACTTGGGACGCAAGTTATCCATTTTTAAAGGAGTCTGGTAGGGTTTTTTTTGCTAGCAGTGGCACGCTTATACACAAAAGAAAGTTGACTTGTTGACCAGTCAATGGTTTTCAAGATATTGAGGAACTTTACCCTACCATCACAGGAACAAATCAAAAACGGGTGAACATGAGTGATATGAGATGTTATTTCTAGCCATTAAAAGTATAGACACTTTTGACACATCAGTTGGAGATGCTCTCACAATATTATCAACACATTTTCAATACATTAAGATACAGAATTGATACATACAAACACTATTTTCAACACATTAAGATACATAATTGATACTTACTAACACTATTTTCAACACATTATTAAGATAGAGAATTGATACTTACTAACACTATTTTCAACACATTAAGATACATAACTGATAGGTACCAATCGGGATCCAATATATATTTACACAGCAGTATACAAATAGAAACAAGGTATGCAAATGTAGCACAAAAACAGGGTATGCAAATGCTTTCTTGACAAGATACATTGATCCTTATGCATCCCAAATCATCTCATATTCACTGTGTAGATCTTCAATTTTCTCTTTTGCGTTCTACTTCTAATGGTACTTATTAGTTGTTTTCTAAGCCCCATTAAATCATTAAAATGATGCCCTACACTCACACCACTAGATGGGCAAAGCAGGATGACAATGAGGGTCAAAGAAAACAGATAAAGGTTCCTGGAATTTTAAGAAAAGATAAGTTAGAAGTAGACTAAGCAAAGCAACAGCTACAAATCTTAAGGGATCTATGATGCAGATTAACTAGGAAGAAGCAACAGCTATGAATCTACACTTCAATAAATTACCACAAACAATAGCAGCAACAAAAAAAAAAAAAAGGGAAGGAAAACATATTTTAACAGCAGCAAACCTTTATATAGAGTTACTATGATTAAGCCAATTTATATTTTTTTGCAAACACAACTAGTACCGAGAAAGAATAGTCTTACCTAGAAAATCAAAGCCCTAAAATCATAAACAAAAATTAAACATTAAGTGAGTGCAATATAAAATGCAAACCTTAATATCAAAGAGGGAATTCAAGAGAAACGTATCGATTCTAACCAAAGAAAATTGGAGATTGTATTGAGAGAGGAGAATATTTTTGAGATGAACAAGAGGGAGTCTGAAAAAAATGAATTCAGAGGCGGGGGGATTGGGCGGGATTGGAAAAGGTGTGGCAGGACACGTGGGCTAAGGGGAAAGTGTAGCGTACCCTGTTTATATTATAAGCTTGCTTTTTCTCTTCAGCCGCTCAGATGACTTTCGATGACTGGGATTGATTCTCGTATAATGTTCTTATTTTACCATTCTCACCTGATCCGAGCTTATGCATGACCAATCAACTTTGTGAGCATCACAACTTGGGCTTCCCAAGTTCAAATGAAGACTTTGACCAAACTACATTGAAGCCCAACAAATTATTCAAATTGGAATGACCGTGTAATTGAATCCGTCTCTTATACAATACTCCTTATTCACATTATTAGAAAGTGGAATCTAATGTCGAATATCCTAATATGAATTATTCCTTTATATGATTATCCCGATACGATTTGAAGACTTCTTCTTTCACATTTTATCCACTACTCTGTACAGAAATTTGATCAATCATATCCTTGGAGCATTCTTTCTCTTTACTAAGAATAGAGATTCCTTGTTATACATTCATTTGCCTCCATGAGTTTATTGAGAGTCCTGATAAACACCTTTAGGTCATGTCTTCTACAACACAACTGTATAGTGTCCTCAACGACAAACAACATAGTCACAAGTCTAAGGATTAGTTTGCACCATTGCAATCTATGAGTTCTAGTTTGACATGTGAGTAAAGATTTCCATTCTAGAACTCATGTATTTGATCGCATTCAGTGTACTTGTTCTTCTATAAGCACCTACACATATATCTAGGTGTCGCTACACTCAATGACTTGAGACCACGTCATTCTCTATATATGGAGAAGATATTGTGTGTACTAGTCTCCCAATTGATACTCCTATGACCAGGAACATATTTAGGATTTTGGATTATGATAAGTCTTGATGTGTGCAATCTCATTACATAGTTCATATGTTCACTTATATATTCCTATGACTATAGTTGTTTCACTTATAAGCCCTCAAATCTACCACTTCTTATTTCTAATTGGTTCTTAGTGTATTAAAATTTTATAAGAATTAATTAGAAAATGACAAATGACAATTTTGGGTTTTTTTTTTTTTCTCCAAATAGGCTTTATATGGAGTTTTGTATAATATGTCATGTTAGAATTGACTTATTTGTGAAAAGCCCAAAAAAATTTAAAAATTTATAATAATAACTTATTCTAGTATCTCTACTATTATAAGAGCATCCATAATGAGCTCCTTAAACCATCTCCTTAGACAAATTTTAGGGAGGAATCGTAAAAATACAACTCCAACCATGCTCCCTATCCACCTCCTAAAATAGGGAGTCTTCTAGGAGCTCCTAAATCTGAGGAGAGAGAAAGAATTCCTAGTGGCTCCCTATAATTTAATGCTGCTTTATTTAATGAGTATTTCAAACCTTTATTTAATGCTAACTATTTTTTATTTTATTTTTTAATAGAGATGGACCAATCAAAAAAGAGTTATAGCATTTATAACTCTCCAAATTAGGAAGTATGGTTGGAGTTGAAATTTTTTAGAGAGCCTAAAATAACTTTCTTATATTTTTAGCTAAATTTTAACTAAAAAATAGAGAGTATCATTGTGGATACTCTAAAGAAACACAAGTTTAAGCATGGAATAAAAAAAAAAATTTATCACAGATAAAGCTTTTGGAAATTAATGAACATTCAAATTAATTAAAAGTCAGAAGTTATTAAAAAAACAAAAAACAAAAGAAGACAAAACAAAAAAGATGAAAACCCAAACCAGACGCCATCGCGAGAGAGCTCCCTCTCACCTAAACATTCTAATTAACTCTTCTGATTAAGACTGTTTTTGGGGAAACACAGTAAAGAGATAATACGAATGCATTATTGTTGTGGTGGTCGATTCATATTCCCAAGGTGAAAAATATGAATCCTTTTGCTGGTCTTTTCAAGTTTGTATTTGAGCCAAAGGATTCAACTCTTTTGGCAATGTCTTGACCATCACCATAAACAAAATAGAAAAGTTGATATAGATTCAAATTTTTATTGAGGAGTTGGGTTTAATCGTTAGATTTGGGGACTTTGATCTAAGTCCTTTGACTTTTGTGCCACATAGAATTACTTTCCTTTTTAAATATTTTTTGATGTAATCTTTTTATTATTTTATTTTTAAAATTATTTTTTGATCCAATGTTGACCCTTATGACTTGAGTCGGGTAATAATCATTTATGTCATATTGCCTATTGCCTATTGCATAGGTATATATATATGTTGTTTCATATTTTTGACAATGTGTAATAGTATTTTATGTACATTTTTTTTATTTTTTTATTTTTTTATTTTTATAGATAACATACAATTTTATTTTGCCATTCTTGTATCTGACTTATAGGTAGTCTTCTAATTTATGTTCCTAAGTTATAGGTAACATGATTTATCACTAAGTATTTTTTGTTGCTAATAATAGCACTATTTACCTTTATGTCAGGTACATAATTTAATGTGGGTGCTTATCTGATCGATTGGTATAATATGTGGGTCTTTACTTTTTATTGATTAAATTGTATTTTATCCATATATTAGGAATATTATCAAGGAAAAATTTCAAATTTCAAATGTTGGAATTCAATTACAAGGAAATAATGCATTAAATTTGGATTTTCAATGTGTTTTCCTTATTTACCTCAAAGGGTAAAATCGGCACAACAAAAAAAGTAATAAATGTCAAATGACTTACATCTAAAACCAAAAATGTAAGGACTAAATCCAATAACAGCTAATTGTTTTGTAACTAGTTCTAAGAAGCCCTTTTTCTAAAAAAAGAATCATAATTTTTTATTTTAATTTTTTGAGTAAGATACCAAACTGGTCTTACTTTTTTCCTTATTTCATCTCTCATTAAACTTTTACACTTTTTTGTTTCCTTTTTCTTTTTTAATAGAGTTGTTTATAGTTTTCCTATATTTCCTATCGAATGAGAATAATAGCGTTTACAACAAAAAGGTGAATAGCATTTGCAATTTTCTTCAGCAACTCATTTCTCAATTGTAGGTTTTGTTCTTCCCGAACAACCCATGTTTTTTCTTATTTCTAAAATAGCATATATACAAATAATAAAGCAAACTCAGCCAGCCTAAAGCATAGAAAAGGGTTTTTATGGTGAAATGACCAAACAACAAAAAATGAAAGTGTCTTGAAATTGACTCATTCTCATACAATTCAAAGCAAACTGGCTGTCTTGAAAGTGTTCATCCTCACTGATCATTACAACTATATCTAATATACTAAGTAACTAAACTAAATCGTTATCCCAATGAGGCAATTTGGAAGCTGAACTCAACTTAATTAGGTGGTTTGGTTGGAACTTGGTAAAGGGCTACTCCTTAGCACACCAGTCAATAACTTGTGTTAAACGGAAATAATCTTGGTCTTACCTAATCAGTTGCAAATGTAACTACTAATCTGACTTTTAGTGACTAGACTTATACATAAATGAATCATTAATAACATCGAGGGGATCAACTTTTTTCTAACTTCACTCATCAGCTGATGTTAACACTCGGAGACCCATCAAGAGAAATATATTATTATGTATATATGTATCGTCGAATAAGGTGGAAATGGCAGTGACATGCATGCATGGTTGACTTTGACGTGCTATAATATCGTCAAAAGCTTAATTAATTATCTGATATTATTCATAAGTTCAGTTTGTAATGAATTATCTGATATTATGAAATAGCATTGAACAATTCTGGAATGAAAATGGAAAATGGACAATTCTTTAGCTAAAAGTTTACAAGAATTCGGAGGTATATATCTTTTCACATAGGTATAGCTACATATATGTATTATCAGTAAAGAAGCTGCATCAAACAATAATTATAAGTTATAACCTTAAAAAAAAAAAAAAAAAAAAAAACTTATTAACGAATAATGAATGCAGTAAATTTCGTGTAGGAACTTCAAAAGTTCTTCAAATTTATAAGGGCGCGGCTATAGATCGTGACAACGGCATTTATGATATTGATCTGTAAAACAGAAAGAAAAATGTTAATGTTGTGTAAAAAGGAAGCAAAGTGAAAATTTGGTGTAGAATTGATTATTAAGAATGTTTATACCAAACATAAGGAAGAAATAAAAATGAAGAAGTATTTGGGGGGAATAATTATAATGAAAACCTACTCTAGTATATCTTTCCAGTAGGATTCACTGGTTTCATCATCCATGAGCTTCTCCCAAGCCTCAAAGATGGTGGTGGGAGAGTGAGTGGAGAAGCAATCTGCTGCAGGATCACCACTCATGCTATTTTCCATTTGGTTGGTGTTGGTGTTGCAAGAAGTCCCAGGAGATGCTGAAACTAATGCAGGAAATGGGTTCTTGGTCTGCAGCATATCTTCATAGTAATTGCTCATGTTGTTGTCAAAAGTAGGAATATTATTATTATTATTATTATTGCTATTATTATGTCCTTCAAAGCCTTCCAATGAGTTGGCTTGCCCTCCAAATTGGTTGAGATTTTGATAACCAAAAGTGCTCATCATGTCAATATTAGGAAGTGGAGGAGGAGGAGCAGCAGCAGCAGAACTTGATGAGTTCACAACCTGCATGCATAAATGTTGCAGTAGCTGCATTTTGGCTAGTTGGGCTGCTCCTGCTTGTAGCCTCAGGCTTAGGGCATTGTCCCAAGAACTCATATTCATCTGCCCGACATTTGCTGCTCTGAGCAACTGTGAAAGATTCAGAAGCTGATTGAGGTCAGTCCTTGGCTTGTGGGTGTTTGGATCAATCCCCATGTGTAGCAGCTTCTTTCTCAGGTGGGTGTTCCAGTAGTTCTTGATTTCATTATCCGTTCTCCCCGGAAGATGAGTTGCAATCTTTGACCACCTAAAAGAAAAAAAAAAATAACACCACCTTCAATTTAGTTGAGCTCTAATTTCAAGCAAATTATAGTTTTGCAAAATTTTCCACAAGTAACTGTACAAATGGAGAAAAGTTAACATACTTGTTTCCAACAACCGAGTGAAGATTGATGATAACTCTTTCTTCGTCTTCAGAGAATTTTCCCCTCTTAATATCTGGCCTGAGGTAATTTGTCCACCTTAGTCTGCAACTCTTGCCACACCGGTTCAGGCCTGCAAGCTTGGGGAGAGCTCTCCAGCTTCCATGGCCATGTCTGGCAATATAATCCATCAATTTCTCATCTTCCTCTGTGGTCCATGGACCTTTCTTCAAACCACTCTGTTCATCGCAAGAAGGGGATCTGCCCATTGTGCTAATACACACAAAACAATATCCAAATTGGAGATGGAAAGTGAGACAGGGGAAAAGGTAAGAGGATTGTTTGATTGTAGGATTGGTTTTGGACATATTTCTGAGACATTCTGGTTTTATAGGTGCAAGGAAGATGTAATTCAAATGGTGATGTCATTTCATTCTTTTTTTATCATTATGATTTATTTCTTAGTTCCCTAGAACAAGCAATGACGACTGACCAGGAAATAACCTAGCAAGTTAGCAACCATTTTGAAATAAATTGGCACCAAAATCAGGATTAGGTAGTGCAAGTGTCGTTGTCGAATGGAGACAGTAATATCATGGATAATTTATTGTAAAATGCTCTAAAGCCACCGATCAGATTTCTATTCGATATAGAATGCCATCGCCATAAGGTGGCATTCCTAGGATTTAATGTTTGGATTATGTTTTTCTTTTGTCAGAACAAAACTAAAAGGCAACATAACGAAAAGTAAAAGATATGAACTATTACAGATTGGGTGCTACTGCAGAAGATGTGCTGTCCTTGGCTGTTGTTGGTCACATATTAAACAAGTATTTCAATTGAGATTCCAAAGATGTATCTGATAATTTGTCATTTTATTTCATGGAATTGTAATGTTTATTTTTGTTATTGAGAAGTTATGTCACCATATGGGGTTCTCATTAGGTCTACCCAAGGAACATACAGCAGCATCCATAAGTTTTCCATGTTGTGCTTGGATTTTTAGCTGGATGGCTTTGATGTCATTCCCAGTTAATGAAAAATATAAATAAAAAACCAATGAAGATGAACGATATCGAGCACGATTCATTACAAATTCTTTAAATGATGATGCATTTTTCTTTTGCACCAAAAAAATTGTTCATGATTTATGTGTCATCAAAGTAATACTGAATGCTATCAACCAGTAAGGAATTCCTGAGTCTAGCTATGCAGCATCAGCGTCTAGTATTCAATTTGCATCACTGGTGCCAATTCTTGAGTCTTCCATGTTATTAAATACATTGATCATATTGTTCTTTTCCTAGATTCAATTTAGATCATTGATTGATATGCGGCTTCTCAAAGGGTTTCATGGCGGATGCATTATTATTCAATTGCTCAGAATTCAATTATTTGACAGCCTAAAATATGATGATGGTTCTATTTGTCATCTTTTTTGTTTCTTCATGTGTTGTTGATGTAGTCTCTGACATATCTTCTTCTGTGGGGGATTCTAGGGATGTTGAGTCATGCACAACCTCATTACTATGCAATAAAACTTAGCTGATTTCTATTATTCTTCAATTTAATTATGCTAATCTTCATGCCTCATCCTAGTGGTCATCATTTTTGTCATTTTCTTTCTGGTTTAACATATAATGATTCAAAGTTGTGTCCTAAAATATGCAGCAGTCTCCAACTGCTCTTTCAAATCTTGACATTGCATAGTTGATCACCCATTTACCAAACATTCTCCTCCTAATTCCTGAAACCAAAAAGTGCATTGATCCCCCTTCAGTTTACCACACAAACTTTTGAATTTTCACTTGTTCAAAATTCGACACGTCCAATGCGCACGTTTAAAACATTGACCTTTTCTAATGAAACCTCAAGTAAAAGAATAGATTAAAGACATTAGTCATTCATACAGTTTAGCTGAAGTAAACCAAATTGACAGTGATATAGATTGAAAATTCATTTTTAGTTTTGCCCCGGGGCTATAGAGGTTTATGAGATTTAATGTTTGGTTATGAGAAAATATTATCTTCTCTGTCTTTTCAGATGGCCAAGAAAAGTTGGAACTAGGCTGCTAAGGCTTAAGAAAAGTTGAAGCTGGGCTGCTAAGGCTCCTGCAAATTAGCTTATCTTTTGCACCAGACAAGTTAACTGGTCAAATAATTTTAGTCAATTTATTATTAAATTACACCTTGATCCATATAGTATTAGCTCGATTTAAATTTAGTTCTTGTAGTTGTAATTTCAGTATATACTAATCTGGTCAAATGTTATACTTTTATCACAACTGCTTGGCCAAAATGACTAAAAAGTGAACACATTTACCCTTCTCTTGTTCCTATTCAACATTTGATTCTATCACATTGGTTTTTCGGCCTTGATGAACTTAAGGCAAAATCTTCTTATGCATATTTTTCATCAGCATACTACTCCAACAGAAATGTCAATTTTTCACCCCTTTGAAAGCATTTACATACAGTCAGAACTGCAAGGACTAAATTTCAATTTTTTTTTTCTTACCCAACAGTTATTAAAGATAACTCTAAAAACTTGTTAGCAGAACTGATTACGAGAGTTGTATATATAGCGTCCGCAGAATTGATAATAACGTGCGAATGTCCATATAGGAGAATTATATTTATGTATATATATAGGATGAATTAATTTAAAAGCAAATTTACATGCTAAAGCAGAAAGCCATTGTTAAATATTTGCAGAAGATGTGATTGTAATTGTATTACAAATTTTGAATGACAATAGCATGACAATATCAACCCAACCAAGTGGAAGAAATATTTGTATGCAGAAAAACAAAAGTTTTACAAGTTAGTTATTTTCTGGTGATACTGAAAGCCATAAGATATCATTGTGTACTAAAATAGGATTCAGTGCACTTAGTCCTTGCTCAACTCCAAATAAAATATAGAATAGCTTGGACTCAATGGGAAGGATGTGTAATATGTTTGACATTCCCAAAAATGTTTGACATTTGGTAGAAGATGTGAGTTGGTTTTGACCTCCTGCTTGGTAGCTCAAGGTATTTTGTAATTTTCAAAGTGTGACATAATGCTTCTTATTGGTCAAAAGGGGCAACAAAAAGGACACCAAGATAAAGCCAGAGGCTTTCTCAACCTTTCTTACCTCATTGCCTTCCTTGAAGAAAGAAAACTCTGGAAAATATTGACAGAAAGGAACAATTAATTAAGCATCCTCCTATATATGTTGACCTTTTTACATGGATCATTTGCAAAATCTTCCAACTGGGATTTACTTAATAAACTTGGTTTCCTCCACTTAGAAAGAAATCTTGGACAGATGTATGATTGAGATTACTCCACGTATTTCTTTTGATTAAAATAATAATAGGAGGGAGACAGAAGAGAAAAACAGTCACTTTGTGTGAAACTACACAGAAGGTTCCTTGTTTCTTCTAAAGAGAGGGACCATTGTATTTGCAGCACAGCTAATTTTTTAGTTGTACAAGAAATTTAAAACAGCATCTAATTAGTTATTGTTTGACAAATGATTATATTAAATTAAAAGACTAATGATTAATTTTATATTTCTCCGGACGTCTCTAACTAGTTTGAAATTTACATTGGAATCTATTTTGCGTCACGAGCCTATTATCTTAATAGGGTCTTATTCATAGGCCAGACTAGCCTTCCTTTTCAAATCTTTTTCTTAGTCCGTTTTAACCTTTTCCTCTCACATAAGATGCATATTTCACTTGGAAAAAAACATATTTTCATGTATTCATATGCTCATTTCAAGTGTATAATTGATCCGGATAATGGGGAGGAATAATTTCAGGTCAACAACCAATTTAAAGTTTATTTTCAATCACTTGATATGATTTTGGTTTGCATGCGTACAACCCGAAACGCTTTACATACAACTTGAAACGCTACACCATTATTGAAAATAACCCCGTAACCCTATTAAGGGTGAATCATGTAAGGGGGATTTTTGATTTAGCCTAAAATGAGTGAAGTATTTATAAATAAGGACAAAATTATAGTGTTTGGACAATAATGCCCTTATTTATTTTTATATTGCCTAAGGAGTCTGTTTCTTCTTTTCAGATTATGCCAAAGGGTTTTGCTTCTTGATTGCCGTATGGAGTAAAAAAGGTTGGAACTTATACTTCATATGTTGGGATGATCCTTCATGTTAAATGAAGTTGATGATGCTTCTTCTATCATGAGGTCGTCATATGGAGCTATGCTTCCGTCATGTTGTCTAAATTAAAAAGAAAAGCTTGAATGTATAACTGAAGAGATGTATTTTGCTCATATTTTAATCTAATTATATGACTCTTAATATCTTCTGGTAAAAATCTATATATACCTGTCTCTAACTAGGGTTTGAAGAAAATATGGGTGTTTAATTTTTTCCTCAAGGAAAAATTCTCTGTTATGCTCAAGTGAGTTGGGCTTATTAGCCTCTTTTTCTTGTAAAATCATGCTTAAATTTTAACATCTTAAATTAATAATTCTAAAATTTCTTACTATTGTATCATACTCTTTCTTTTGATATTCATGTTTTTCCTGCAAAAAAGAAATTTGTTGTTTTGCTCTTTTATAATCATAATTATATGCTAAAAAATCTTGCTCAAGGGCTTTAATAAGATTTTCATGCCCTCTTCTCATGCTTTCATTATTAACTCTAATATTCTAAAAATTGTCTAAAAGAACTTTTTGTTTATTTGCTAATGATGCTTGAAAATGATATTTTAAAGCAAGATTTCCAACTTCTTGTACTGGAATTCCATTATAATAATAAGTATTTACTATTGGTCTTGCTTGACTACTCATGCTTAATGGATTACCACCCTGTGATGGTGTACCATTATTTTTGCTGCTAGAGGATGATGCTCCAAAATATTGCATACCTATTAATGAATAATGCGGGACAAGATATCTGCTAAAGTATTATACATACCTTTAATATGCTCAAATATTGGTCTAAATCCATTTCCTATAATAGAATCAACAAAATTGACCCATCTTCGGGTTGCTTGTTCATTAGTAGTAATGTTATTATAATGAGAAACAATATTTTGACAATCTATTCTTATAGTAAATATCTCATTATGTAAGAACAATGAAAATGTTTCAAGGGAGTTAATGACTCCTAAAATTTCTAAGTTAGTAGCAAGAAGTCTAGCTTGTATATCATTAAATTTACATGATGCATTTTTTAAAACTTTTTCTTCAGATTTAGGTTCTTCTTTTCGCTTCTTCTGATATAAAATTCTTGCCCATCCTATTGATGATCCGTCTGTCTCAACTATTTTATCATTATTATCTAATGGTAATGCTAGAGGCTTAAGCTGAGTTATGTCTTGTTTGATATTTTGAACTAATTTAATATCTTCACTATTAAAATATTTTTGACATGTTTTACTGGTTTTACTTTGCAATGCTGTAACCAAGGATAAAACTTCTAGTATAATTTAATAATCCTAAAAATGCTTGTAATTATTTTTTATCTATGTGTTCTTGTAATTCTATAGTTCCTGACTTAATATACATACATAAAAATTCTAAGTCTTGTTTTTCAAGCTCAATTTTATTCATACTTATAACTATACCATTATCAATAAATTCTATCAAAATAATTTATAAGTTTTTTCTATGTTAGTTTTTATTTATATTTATAATTTATAAATGATTTTGAAATTTTCATAGATAGATGATCCATGGAAAAAATTGGATGGTTTTGTACCATTTTCTTATTGTCAATGTCCAAGAAAAATAATGATCAATTTTGATGAACCCATTAATTTTCTACAATTGACATTTACATTTGAATCCAAATATGACTTTGAGAATTTTAAAATTGATCTATTAAACAATTTGAGCCTATGTAATTTTAATGGGCAATTAGAACAATTCATCAAATATTTTAGGCTTTTGAGAATCAATGGGCGATTTTGGACAGCCCACTCATCATTTAATCAGCTGTCCCACAAGCAAGGACTGATCAGTGGCCTTCGTGAAACATCACCAACCAGTGTGAGACTCATCTTCTAGCTGAATTAATCATACTCCAAATGGGACTTAAGGAGTTGGAGACGTGAAGGAATTGTAGCCTTTATAATCTTGGAGAACAATTGCACCAGACTTTCCTCTATTTAAAGCAAACTCTTTTATCTTGTCAAGCCCTCTACTATTTTATTCTCTTTCTTTTGCTTTGCAGTCAAACCCCTTCTGGAGAGCATCCTTGTTACTCCAATGGTATTTTCATACTTTACACTTTGACAAATCGCACAAGAAAGAGGTGTCAACCTCGCTCTTTCTTTTTCTTATTTTTGTTGGCTCATTTTCCTTTTGTTTTGACTGTCAGGTTTGCACACAAACACACATTCTTTTGCTTTGGTTGTTTGTACACAAACGCAATGTGAGGAATTTATCCAAGAGTGGGCCAGGCAACATGGCCTCCTCCTTCAAATTGCCCCTTTTTTTTTGCTGATTTCTCTTCTTGTTTTGTCTATATGCTAATAACTAATTTCTTTTTTCTGTTTTGGCAGGCACAGAAGAATTAGTGTTTTTTTTATTTTTTTATTTTTTATTTTAAAACAAAGAGGGAGAGAGTAGATCAAATTGTCCAACGGCAGAGGTATAACCCATTTCTTCTTTGTATCTGCTACCGGATTAGACCCCAGTATTTTTCCTTTTTTTTTTTTTTTTTTTTGGAGCACTTGGTGGTAAAGAATTAACTTCCCATTTTTTCATTTGTAGCTTGTTCGGATAGAGAGAAGAAGAAGCAACGGGACAAAAGTAAAGACCCCTTTTGTTTTGTTTGCTAACTGTGATAAGTCTCTGAATCCATTTTTCCAGGAAAATGCCTAGAATTTTTTTAAATCTGCAGGGGTTCTAGATTTCTCACCCATATGGATTTTTACATCCAAATAATTTGGGGATTACTCACCCATGAATTTGCATCTAAATAATTTCGGGGTTTCTCACCCATGGATTTGCATCCAAATGATTTATGGGTTTCTCACCAATGACTTTGTGGCATGCCATGCCTAACACAGAAAAGAAAAATGAGATTACAGTATACATTTAGCAATTTTTTCTTCTTCTCTGTACTGCTTCACTAGCCGTCTTTTTCTTTTAATTCTCCACTTTGTTTTTTTTTCCTTTTTTTTCCTCCCTTAGCAACCAACACGTTTGAATTTCAAATAAGTGCTAATAGGATTCCGCCTAATTTTTAGGCCTATTATCTTTTATATCCACCCTTTTGAAATACAACATATATCCAAAAATTTTGGGAACACATGCTGGCTTGCATTTAACAATTTTTTTTTCTTTAGAAAAAAATAAATTTACTTTGATGATTTTTTTTTTTTTTTAATCTCAACACTACTTACAACAGATGTTGTAAATTATATATGGCCTATTGGTTCGTTATGTAGTTTACCAACTTCTTCTAATGCTTGGATACCATAATTTTCTGCGTGCTCGGTCAAAGTTTCTAAGGGTCAAAATAATAACTAAACACCATACCTAGAACATGGAACTGCAAAGACACCAACTTAAAGGGCTGTGGAGCAGAACTCAAAGGTTTCTTGATAGACATCCTGTTATTGTTATGGCAAATATCAAACATGACCAAGTACTCAAACAAAGTATTGCTCATCAGTTTAGCAAGATAATAACATAATTATAAAAGCGTTTCCCTGTTTTGAATAAGAAGTCTACTAAGAAACCAAAAATAAAAGAGAAAAATACTTACTTAATTTATTTTGTTGCTGGAATTGTTATCACCCAGAATTAACGGTGGTCGAAGATATTAACATGGTTAAAATAAGAGAGTGTGATAAGAGAAAGTATATGAACAAAGGAAGTTGAAGGAGAGTACTGAGATTTCTTCTTCTCTAGCATTGTACTTCTCTCTTCATGAGTTCTACACTATACACTTCATTAACTGACTTTACTAATGATGGCTAAGGATGAGAAGAGGAGCATCTCTTCTCTCTATCTCTTGGTACTTACATACACACTTCACACACACTTCACATGCAAACTGATGCAAAATAAATGAATTCACATGCATTTAAATACAAAATGCACTAAAAAAATATGTACAAATTTAACAAACAAAACATTATTGCTGGCATTATCATTGCGCAATAACAACTATTGGATAAAGACAAAATCTTCACATGTTGGTCTAGTCTCTTCACATGTTGATATTGGTCTTCGGTGGAGGAAAGAGCCCTAGGACTTGCATGTCTTTGGTGCTAAAGAGAAGGGGTTTTCTTGTCTTTTTAAAAATATTTTGGGTTTGTTTGAGAGTTGGCTATCTGTTTTGGGTTTTTTACTAGATTCCCTATCATGTAAATCTGTTTGCATCCAATGAATGTTACTCTTATTTTTCTTATTTGGATCCTGGTCCAAATTTTGGCATCCAACACCATATTACAACAGATTTACGGCACAATTAGCCTGCACAAAGACAACATATAAATTTGAAATCCACTGAGGAGGTTGCATTTGGTTCTCGCTAGACAACAAAAATCTTAAATCTAGAACAACAATACCAAAAACAAAAATGCACAATTGGTTATTTCTTTCATTAGTTTTATGAATTTCCAATGTGTTTTTCCTTTTCCATCACTTCTTGAAATACAAAGGAAAGGCTATATTGACACATTTGGATGCCATAAGAAATAGCACTTCATATTTGTACAGCAATCCCCAACATGTGTATATTATCATTATTCTCAGACAATTGCAATCTCTCCATCTGATAAGTTTATATCATATATGGTAAAAGAGAAAAAAAATTGAAAATGAAAACAACTACAAAGATACAGTGATGAACAGAGCCCCCTACGTAAATTTGAGTAAACCTGTTCTCAATCTTGTTACTGTTGTGTGTTCTGTTGCTGAATGTTTATTAACTTGAAATATGCTCCCTTTCTGTTCTCAATAAGACTCGAATGACTTCCTTGCTCTACAATCTTCCCGTCTTGTATAACTGAAATTTCATCTGCATTTTGTATTGTGGACAGCCTATGTGCCACCAACACAGTTGTACGGTTCTTCATCAATCTGTCAAGAGCTTGTTGCACCACACGCTCAGACTCCACATCTAGAGCACTGGTGGCCTCATCTAATAACAAAATTTCCGGATTCTTTAAAACCGCACGGGCAATGGCAACCCTTTGCCTTTGACCACCAGATAGTTGCACCCCTCGCTCTCCGACTTTAGTTGAATAGCCCTCAGGAAGGGCACTGATAAAACTGTGGGCATTAGCAAGCTTCGCCGCTTCAATAACTTCTGCTTCAGAAGATCCATCTTTTCCATAAAGAATGTTTTCATATATTGATGTGGCAAACAGAGCTGGTTCTTGTTGAACCAGGCCAATGTGCTTTCGAAGAGACCTGATCTTGAGTTTCTTAATGTCTTTCCCTGCATGGTGTATCAACATTTAGATAAACCTACCAAATTGAAAGAAAATTACTTTTGCAGCATATTTAAAAGCTCTTGGAAAAAGAGAAGTTGAATGAATAATCATATGTTTTCAACATCAGAGAACAGATTCCTATAAGTTTTACGATGCAGAACACCAAGGTCCTAGGGTGATAAACTATTTAAACTTCCACAGATCGTTGAATTATTTCAGAAATTTGCTCCGGAATTCTGTTTTGATCTTGCTTTTTCAAAGTTAATATGGATTTCCTTTTTAAAATTGCACCAAGTATTTTTCTTCTATGTTTAACATGGATTTCCTTAACAATTGCATCAAGTATTTTCTTCTATGTTCAAATTTACTTGTTCCCTGTCAGAGCAATAGAGCAAAGTTTTATGCACAAGACTTACCATCGATCATGACTTTCCCAGTTGTTGGATCGTAAAATCGGAGTATTAGAGAAAGCACAGAGCTTTTACCAGAACCACTTTGCCCCACTAATGCCATGCTCTTGCCTGACCTGACTTTCAAACTGAAGTCCCTGAAAAGCAATACGTCTGGTCTTGAGGGGTAGCTAAAGTGAACACTCCTAAGCTCAATTGTGCCTTCCACTTTCATAAGCTCTTCTCCTATCTCCCCCAGGACCTCGGTTCTATGATCCAAAACTTCAAAGACTGATGCCGCCATTTGGTTCCCTTTCAAAAGGTCGGGGGCTAATGCTAAAGTCTCACCCATTGCTAATGCCGTCACAATCAACACCATGAATGATTTCATGACAGATTTAAAGCTTGCAAGCTCCTTTCCCATCAAAACAGAACCATACCTGAACAGGAAGACGAGGGAGAAGAAAAGAAGCTATCAATTCACATTAAGCTCTTCGAACATGTGAAATAAAGTAAGGATACTAGAATATTCAAATACCATAAACCTAATGGAAAATTATTCATTATCCAACTTGCATTTTTTATGTCAAACGTGGAGTGAAGAAGGAGGTAAAGCTACATACCACAAGGCCAGGCCATAGGATGAGAATATGAAGAACTGGGATACACCGTAGAATATGCCAGCAATCTGACCACGAGTAAATGAACGTCTAGAAGGCTCAACTAGCTCACGAGAATAAAGGTCGATGACTTTCTCCTCAGAACAAAATGCAGCAACAGTGCGCATGTTACTCACAGCTTCCCCAGCTAGCATGTTAGCTTTTAGATATGCTTTGCTCAAGTTTCCACCATAGCCTTGCATGAAAAGTTTCTGCAACAAAAGATAAAAACTGTTAGCATACTATAAATAAATGTCTTCCTTATCTCTTTAAAGCTACAGAAGAAAGTAGGACCTCGCTGATGTGACCACTGATGATCAACGGATATGTGGCTAAGACGACGAGTGTGATTCTCCAGTTCAAGATGAAGGCAATGATAAATGAGGCAACAACCAAACCCACATTCTGTAAAAGAATTGTTGACCGATCAACAACAATAGTTCTTAACAAAGTTGCATCACTTTCTAGACGCGACGAAAGCATAGAACTAGTGTTGTTTGTATCATCAAACCATCCGATCTCATTCCTCAAAATAGCTGCAATCAATTATAAGAGAAAATTAAAAAAGAGTAATCAATATCATACAATCTTATTCTAAGCTCAACGAAGGTAAACTTTACGTATGTATAATACAAACATGTTCCCACACTTACGCATATATTAGTGCCATCAGACAAGACAAAACAACGTGTTGTGATCTGTTTTTTGAAATATATGAAGGACAATGCATTCTCAAGATGAAGGAAGGACACCAATGAAACATGAAAAATATATATAAATATTTGGACTGATTGGACCTCAAGCCTTGAAGAGATCATACCAACAGCTTTCAAAGGGAAGAAGAACAAAACTTCAATTAACACCCTATATATGCAACTGGTATAATACAGTAATTGATTGTGACATACCAGAAAACATCTTTTCTCTGACACGAAGAGTGAGTCGCTCTCCCATAATTCCAAAACAAAGATGCTCTATGGCATGAACAATGACAGTCAAAACTGCAGCCCCGCAGAAGAGTAAAGAGATTTTTTTAATCTCACGACATGTTGTGTCCCAGTCCATGTAAAAGGAAACAAGAGCCTGAGAGACCCCAAGAGCAAAAAGAGGCATCTGAGCTCCGGCAATAAGGGCACCAATGGTGCCAATCACCCCATAATACCAGTCTGGTCCAACCATGGAATACAGTCTCCCTGCTGAAACATGTCTTGACTTTACAGTCTCTATTCCATCAGCACCAGCACGGCCCAGAGATTCTTTATCAGAACGGAAGCTGGCTCCGAAACTTGTTGTAGTGCGGGATAATTCTCGTGAATACCTTATACTGCAAAAGAAAATAAATATTATGAAGACATGAATGTCAGAGACGAATTTACAAGCTAAACACATTCAAGGCTTCCCATTATCCTCGCTTTTAAGTAGAGCATTAATATTTCAAAGTAAAGATTTTCTATAACTAGCCTCTAACAAACTCATTATAATACTTTTCAGAAATTATTCTACTCATTTCAAATAGTTGAAGTTGCTCTAGGCATCAGAATATTTCATATGAAGTCTCCTGGATGTAACACTTTCAACCAAGTACCTTAGTGGCCGACCCAAGTGAGGATCAAGTGAGGGGTGTCGTTGCAAAGAAGCTGTTTCTTGTAGTTGTACAAGTACTGCATAGACACCGTTCGGATTAGAAATGAGCTCCTCGTGACTCCCAGTTTCCACTATTTTCCCCTCTTGAACAACAGCAATTACATCTGCATTCCTAACGGTAGAAAGACGATGGGCTACTACTACTGTTGTTCGTCCCACCATGGCACGATCAAGAGCCTCCTGGACACTCTTCTCAGACTCTGCATCCAATGCACTTGTTGCTTCATCCAATAGAAGAATGGATGGATTCTTCACTATTGCACGTGCTATTGCAATTCTTTGCTTTTGTCCTCCTGAGAGTTGTATTCCTCTCTCACCAACCTGGAAAAGAACATTTAAGCATCAATCCATGAAAAGCGAAAAAGAAAAAGTCTCTAAGGTCCCATCTACTTCTCTACTATGTCTGCAGGCAATATCCATATATATCATGATTAATTCTTGGTCTTCACCAAGAATGCTCTTGTAAAGTTAGTGTTGAAGTGGCAAAGAGACTACTTTTCATTATATAAAAATTCCTTTTGTTTCCTCAAGCTATATGTTTCTACAGAAATTATGCACCATATGAAACTGGATCCAAGTAATAGATATCTGCAGTTGTATCCACATCTGCATCCAATTTATGCACAAGGAAAAACGCAAGTTCTTTAGAGAAATAACATATCATTACCTGAGTTTCGAATCTCTCTGGGAGGTTATTTATGAAAGAGAGAGCCTCTGAGAGTTTAGCTGCACGTGTGATCTCATCGAATGTAGCATCGGATTTTCCATAAAGAATATTTTCCCTAATGCTTGTTGCAAAAAGGGCAGGCTCCTGGTTTACCAGCCCAATCTGTTGCCTAAGCCACTTAAGGTCAAGCTCCCCAATATTATTTCCATCTAATAATATCTGGCCGGCAGGTGGCTCATAGAAGCGTTCAATCAAAGATATAACAGTACTCTTTCCAGACCCACTTCCTCCCACAAGGGCTACAATCTTTCCAGCAGGGATATCAAGATTCAGCTTGTTGAATATAGTAACATCGGGACGAGAGGGGTAACTAAAACATATGTCCTTAAATTGGATGTGCCCCTCAATTTTGTTCAGCTTCTTGCCATTCTTGCTGCTGGATCGGCTTATTGTGTTCCTCTCTATCATTTCAAATATGGGATAGGCAGCTGCCTTAGCTCGAATGAATGCAGAGATGTCAGGTGCTGCCTGCCCCAGAGACCTTCCAATTAAAAAGCAAAAATTATCATTGAGTGAGACGTTGTGTAAATCGAAATTTTCTAAGCCACAATACATTCATCACAACTATAAACCAACTCAGTCAAATGTCATATAAACATCTTGAGGTTTTCTACAGCTTTCCACATTTTATATAGTGAAATCTAACTGAAGCATTATGCCTTGGCCTCCACGCTCCAGTAGCTTACTGTTTCTATACAAAACCAAGTTCTATGATTACCGGTAAAATTTTGTTCATATTTTATAAATGACAACCTGATTATTCACCAAAGTTGGTAATGTACTTCAGGGAACTTTTGAAGCTTCCATTAACAACATAAAGTTGATGAAGTGCAACATATGCTTCTAGATAGCTACATTATACTGCCTCCACTCAAATTCAAAAGAGATAAGAACTGGTGAATCAGAAATGCGTCCTAAGGCGTACTGATATGTGATTTTCATTGTCTTCACGTCCAACTCGTAGACTGAATTTTGCTAATCTAAAAATCTGAAATTATTGACTCAAAGATTCTGATCAAACAGTCAGTTTCATCCCACCTTGCGTGACCTTGTCATTAACTAATGCTCAACTTAATATATGTTCCGGACTTCCAGTACACATGTTGGTAATAACAAGTTAAGATAGTAGAAAATAAAACTTACAGGCCAGCAATGACAACATTAAGCATGGTGGTGAAGGACTCGCCACCATTGGCGATACCCTTGTGAACAACAATGCTGGTGAACCAAACAAGCAATGACCATGAAAGGAAAAGGGAGCAGTGCATGGAGCCGAGCCCAAGACCCTTTGCTAGTCCTGCTTTTCTCCCATACTTGTATGTATTCAAAAGAGCTGTCTTATACTCTCTTACTGCCTTCTCTTCTGCTGCAAATGCTTGCACTGTCCTCACATTTCCTATCACCTGATCAAATAATCATGAAAAGAATATATATATATATATATATATATATCAAACAAAGCAGTATAAGGGATCCTTTTCCGGAAGAAAGAGGCCTAGCAATGAGACCAATTGTGAGAGAGGGAGAGAGAGGTGACCTCTTCAGCAATTTCTCCAGCCTTGACATAAGATTTTCGAACCCTTGCAATGAGACCAATTGTGACATATGCATAGACACCACCAGCAAGGGCAATTAATGGAACAATGGAGAGAGTGACCAGACTAATTTGCCATACCCTAACAAACCCTATTATGAATCCTGCTAGAAATCGGCTTATGTAGTGCATGAAGTTCCCTACCTGCATCATCATCCACCCTCATCATTCAACTATATATATAACATTAAAAACTGCAGAAATTTGTTAAATTTTTCACATTAATTAATTTATTTTTCCTATGCATACACACAAGAGCAATCATTGATCTTATAGCCAAAAAACTTATTAAATAAGGTACAACGAAGTACGGAAATATCCTTTATGGATCTTATAACCAAATAAATCAAATTCAATCGACTCAAGAATTGTAACGAAAAATTACTAAACCTAATACAAGGGTCATTTAAATTATGTCCTAAATTTTCTAATTAATTCACTACCATAATTGTTTCCTTAAAATTGTGATCGATTATTAAATCAGTAAATTGTCACCTTTTTACTTTTTATTCTTATTCTCGATTTTAATAATGTTTTGGAAAAACAAAACATGGTCACATTACATGCTGGTCTGCCATGCTTCAAAATAGCCCATGACGAAGTGCAGTGACAGAAGATTGGATCGATTAGTAAGGATCTAAGATCTAATCTAATCGAAACATAATTAATGTTGCTCTAGATGCCCTAAATACTTTCTCCTCTTAAATTATTTCCGGAAAGAGAAGCCTATCCAGCTGGCAATTAAAGACAATGAAACACTCGACAGCCAACCAACCCCCTCAATCAACTTATAAATGCTGATAGCCTTGCATTTACTTCTGCACCGTCTCCGTCTCCAGAGAGAGAGAGAGAGCCCTGGAAATTAGATGAAGCTCACGCTGATTTCCACACGAAAATGGAATAAAAAAACCCTAGACAACAACAACTATTTTGACTCTCATAAATCCCACTTCTTTCATTAATTCATCAACCTTTTTTCTTTAGGCAAGGCTTAAATTGGTTATATGTGAAAATTATGGCATGCAAATTGATGAAATTAAACGTCAGGAGCTCATCTTAAAAATAATCCTAAACATCGAGAGGGTATTTTATCATTAAGATCTTTGTGACTGACAGAATTAGACTTAAATTACGAATGCAATTCTTCGCCTTTTCTCAAAAAAGAAAGTTTTGAAAATAAATATTAAAAATAAAAATAAAAATTAGTTTGGAAACAAATGGTCCACTATTCTTATTAATAAGGTTGGACCTACCTTATGATAAATAATGCATTCATGCAAATATTTATGCTTATGATTACAACCAGTAGGTAGTAGGTAGTAGGTTACTAATAATCATGAAAATTAATTTTGTGATATAATTAACATGAGAGCCTCACCTTCTCAGAAAGGGCATCTTGAACAACAATAATGTCACTTGTAATTGCAGATATCACCTCTCCTGTGGAAGCTTCAGTGTCAAAAAGACTTATATCTTGGTTAAGCATTGCCCTCAAGTATGCCATCCTCATTTTGGCCGCTTGCCTTTCCCCAGTATGCATCCAACAAGCCACCTCTACAGAAATATAAATATATATTTGCAACATTATTTTAAAAAAATAAATAAATAAACCAAATTCTCTAATGGTTGATTTACAAAATCCAATCGTACCCGTCCATGAAGAAAACAATATAGCCACACTGAGATATACAAAATCCAAGGAGTACTGCAAGAAGAAGAATATAAGATGAAATTCAAGTCGAATATAAACAGACACAGACATGTATATATATATATATATATATAATTAATATACCTTAGCAACTTTGGAAGAAGCTTCCTTGGGAAAGAGATAAGCCATGCCAATAATATTGATCAACTTGCCAAAGAAGATAAAGAAGACAGGGACAGAAGCACCATGAACACATGCGCCAACAGATCCGATAGCCATTAGAAAGTAGTCATAAGAATCAGCAAATGAGAAGAGCTTCAACAATGAAACCTTGCGCAGCTTATCTTTACTATTATTTTTAGCATTTACTTCTTCTTCTTCTTCTTTCATCTTCTTCATCTCCTTCAACATGATACCTTCTGCTTCATGAGTAGTACCATTGCCGGAAAATGTGTCCGGCCGCGCCATTTATTTGCCTCAACTCTCTCAAGAAAGTGTTTGATAAAAGTGAATGAGCAATGTGTGTATGAGAGCTGAGGAAGAAGAAGATGAGGTTGTGCACATGTGAAGGTTGTTTATGAAATTACAGCATATGGATGGGAGGATGGGTTCATTGAAATACAAACAAAAAAGAACCCCAAAAATTTAAAAATAAAAAAGGAAATAAAAAGAGAGAAAAAAGTTAGATGTGAGTCATTAAGAGCTAGTCATAAGCAGCTTGGGTGGTTGACCATGTTATGTTACGGCAGCACTGTGGGCGAGATGAGCCAGTGGCAGTTGTGGTTATTACGCACCTTTCTCCACCCTATAATAACTGCGCTGAAATCAGACACTTCAATTCAATTCTCTCTCTCTCTCTCTCTCTCTCTCTCTCTCTCTCTCTCTCTCTTTTATCTTTTTTGAGTCCAAAAACTAGATCGAAGGGATATTGGAGATTGCTATGAGATATTACTTCGCTTATGTGAAAAAATTATTGTATGATATTGGAATACAGAAACATGATATAATTTGTTTGCATATTATAATATGGATAAACAGTAATTCGTACTAAATTATTATATGATATTGAAACACCGTCAAGTGATATAATTCGTCTATACGTTATAACATAGATGGGCGACAACTCTCTCTCTATAACGAATTTAATTTGGATGAGGTGGTTCTATGTGAGCTGAGGGGCCACCCCTTTGGCTTTGATGGCATATGCCCTACCGCTTGAGAAATAGTATAAATGCAAAGATAACCCAATTGTGAATAGCTACCAAAAGCAAGCCACATGAGGCATTATTGATCGGAAAAGCTTAGCTGGCCAAGTTTTATCCTATGTTATATGCAGTGGAGTATATTGCTGGTAAATTCTCTTCTTCTCCCAAACTTTGGAGCTGTCATAATAACATCGATTTCTTTAGGCCCACAGTGAACCTGTGTATTAAAAGTATGAGGTGGCATCAAGGTACATAGGTAGTTCTGCTCATCTCAACCATTAAAGTTGTAATTATTGGTGGGTACGTGGGCATTATTATCATCACTCATCTTGATTAAACCCTAGAAACATTGGCTTTTTATATGGTAACATATTTTCTTGTCAAATGTCTATCTATAGCTTATATTATGTTGCAAAGTCGTAATCTTTTCTGGTTGTTTTCAAAGTCTTAATCTTTGATCAAATTTAGTAGTTTAACATGGTATCTTGTGTTGCCAAATCCAATCAATATATATAACCAGAAATAAGAAAAGATGAAAACAAAAAACAAAAAACAAAATGAAAACAAAGAAAAATGTTTCTTGTTAGGAAATGTGAGCAACAGTTGGTTGAGCTCTTTCACATTCACCCATGCAGAAGTTTAAAACACCAAAGCACCCAATGAATATTTGTGTAAACCTCATTCTCTCAATCGCTTGTACTAAATTCTTTTTTTTTAAAAATTATTTTATTTATTAACCATCCTCAACTAATGCAAGTAATCAAGTAAAATATTCCTCAGACCTGAATGGAGCATGCCGCTTTGATAATGTATTTTCCCCTGCCCTTAGTGAGGCCTTGGCAGCGAGAGAAAGGTTCGTTGTTGGCGGAGGAAATTTCTGGAGCTTTCCGCTTAGATCATTCCTACGTCAATGCACCAAGGGCTTGTTTGGTCTCTAGTTAGGATTGGATTGGAAATTTACGGTATGTTGAAGGAGGAAATGAAACAAACACAAAATAAGATCCGATCCAATCCAATCCTAAGCACCGAATAAGTCTCAAACCAATAAATTTCCTAAAAACAAACACATAATAAGATCTACAAAGAAAACGTCATTTCTCTACACTGTCTATTTGAAGAGTTGTTCTATATCAAAAAGTTAAGGGACGATTATATAATTCCTATTACCAATTAGTTTTGGGTGTAACTTCAACTTCCTTTAGTTTTGTCCACCATCTCAACGAACCTTCTATTGAGGGACCCCTACGAATTTTTTTTCAATGATCCAAATCATCTATTTTTTTAAGTCTACATTCATAGATCATTCTTGCAAAAAATTAGACAAATCGGAAACCATTTCAACATCCAATTGTGTCATACAAAATCAATTAACATGGTGCTTCAAGAAAGTACTAACATTTCAATAACTCAATTGGGTGGTCAAATGATATCGGATTCAAGTGATTTTTTGTAGAGATAATCTTTGAATGATTATCTATAAAATAGACGTTTAGATTAGTGAAATACAATGCAGAATGGGCCCTACAAGAGTGTCTCTCAAATAAACTTATTTGAAGGATTCCTCTTTATACGTCGAATTAGAAATAGAGATTCATGCAAAACAAGTAGTTGCATCTGGCATTAAATTTATTTCAAGTTCTGAGTTCTACGGGTAACGGGACTGATGAAGATGTCTTGACAAAAGAGGCTCATCTGAGAGAGACGGTGCCCTCGCAACTGCAATCAGGTTGTACACGTCATGCCTTTAATTGTAATGACTTTTGAGCTTGGATTGGCTTCAACATCCTCTTTCAAATCAAAACTATGTTGTTGTAAATGTTGGCATATCCCAACTGCATGCATATTTTGAAGCCATAAAAAATAAAATAATAATAATAATCAACTTTCGTTTTGACTTTCGATTTGAGGATTAAATCCCAGCAAAACATGGACATAGAATCCCATCAAACATGTGTATAAATGATTGTTTAAATTATTTTAAATTAATCAAATTTATGAAAAATAGCTTTTAAACTTGGGTGTTAAGAAGTGAGTGGACTTACTATCCCAACCAACGTACTTAACACCACGTCTACCAAAAAAAAAAAGGCAAATGAAAAGATATTTAGTTGTGATTAACGAAATAGACGAACACAGTGCTTCAAAAATTTACTAAAATTACAATCATTTATTTGAGTTCAAATCATTTGAGGAATTCAAGCAATTTTTTATAGAGATATATGTTGAAGAATATAAGTCTCACATCGGAAACTTGACTAAAGAAAATACAAGATATGTATAATGAATGGTTCCACTACTAATATCACCAAGACATTTTGTGATAAAATCCCACACTATTGGCTTTGTGGATGGTTAAGTTGGGAACAATATCGGTGTTGCTAATAGTAGGCCGCTGACTTGTCTCCCTGAAATTTAACAATATCCCTCAAATAAGTTTTTATTTTATTTTATTTAAAACTCATCAATCAAAACAATGATTTATGCCATTTGGGTTTGTGGAATTTTCATCTTGACAACTAAGGTCAAAACGCTTTTATGAAGTTAGTTGTTTATTAGAAATTGCAAATCCCATTATCTTTATCTAATCTGAATAAGAGACAACAACACTGTTTGCAAACCTTATCTGAATACTGTAGGTTTGAGGGGGGTGGTTACACATAAAATCGTGATGATGCTCACTCATTACATGTACAAATAGTGATATGTCGTCGTCTGGACGTATTATATATCAACTCTTTCTCTTCCACTTCCTTTCTTCATTCACATGGTATCTCAGCAACTTGATCTAAATCATAAATTTACTTCCATCGGCTTGTCCTATTTTGCATCATAGTCTCCTTCATTGAATTTGTTCCCTAGAAAGATAAAATTAGAGAAATAAAGTAGGTGTCAAGAGCACATCAATATTTATCATTTTCTATCGTATCACACGTCAAAATGGAGGAACGAAATTGCTTCGCTAGGCTCCATTCAGATGGAAGGATTACAAATGTTAGAGAATTATTTAATACGACATTGTCATATATGTGCGAAGTTTCACCACTCAACCATGGAACAAAAAATTGTGGCTGTATCTCAGAAACTTCTCAGTTCCAAGGGTGCCTACTGATGTTGTTGTTGTATGTGAATCCGAATCATAAAAAGAATAGCATTGTGAACATGTGTCAATTGATTTTGCTTTTTATTTTAATTTTTCACATAGAAAAATGATTAATGAATAGTTTCATTTCTTAACATTTTTATTTAATTATATTTTATATGAGAGAATAATGCAGCAAGAAAAGAACAGTGGAGAGGTGGAGAGGTGGGCAAATGAGGTGGTCATAGTAGTTGGAAGGAATTTAAATGCCGTGAAGGACCAACAACTAGTCGGTGTAATTCAATGCTTGGCTACACTACACAATAGGCTATGCCCTCTCTAGTCTTTGCCACCTCACACACATGCTTCAATTTTGATTCCATCCACATTCCACACCTTATTACATCTTGTTACAGTTGAGTTCAGGATTTCTCATTACTTGTATGCTTAGATCAGGATGCAAGGTCAAATATAATTTTCATTTGGATTTTATGCAACAAGATTGGGATGTGGTCCAACAGGATTAGGACTTTACTGGACCAAGTCTCAATCCTATTTTTGGTCTATTACAAACACTTAATAAATGCGACAATCACTATATATATGCTAATTATTGTTTGGGGGTGATTACAAGTTAACGTCGGAGCATCAATAGGTGCAAGAGCGGTGGAAGTGGAAAGTCGGGTACCAAAAAAAAAAAATCATTTAGATACACAGTCTAAATAATTTTTATTTGGATTTTATGTAACAAGTTTGGGATTTGGTCCAACAGGGTTAGGACTTTAGGCAATTTGCCGAGAGGGAGGGTTATATTTAGTCCTCTAAAAAATAATTTTATAAGGAATAGTGTTAGGTTACATTTTATCCGTCTCCAACAGCAAAGGGCTAAAATTAATCTTTTAATAATTTTTAGTATATTATGTAAATTTATTAGTTAATTTAATTAAACTACTATTCATAAATAAATAAAAACCTTAAAAATTCATTTAAAAATAAAAAAGATCAATCTAAAAACAACAACTTAAATATTAATTTAGAACCAACAACTTAACAATTAAAAATAATCATCATCTTCTCCCGGAATTGTAGGATGATAGTTGGATGTTGAATCCGAATTCGGAAACAACTCGCATGCACAGTGTCGGTCTCGAATTTCTCTCTTTTTAAAGTCAAAATACTCCTTTAAAAATTTCCCACCAATGATGAAGTTTAAAGGCTTTTTTGGCATCTTCCTTATAGATAATATGTAAAATGATGAAGATGTTGTCAAAAATTTGTATAGCCCTCTTTTTTTTTGTAGCCCTTTGTGTAGCTCACTCTTGGAGATGAGTTTTGGGGATTTTGGGCTATATCTGAGGATATAGGTCTCACTTGGAGATGGCCTTGCTGGAACAAGTCCCAATCCTATTTTCGTTCTACCCATCAAACAAGGCCTATTACAAACACCTAATAAATGTGACAATCACTTGATATATGTGCTAATTATTGTTTGGGGGTGATTAAGAGTTAAGGTTGTGTGCATAAACTAAGAAATTGTTTTTACCATATTTGAAAAATGGGTCAAAGATGGTTTTATTTCTCAAATAAGATTACATTAAACCCAAGCCCAACCTCTTTCTTTCAGAAACAAAGAAAAGGGCTTTTTGGACTTGGGCCAGTAATGGGCAAAACCCTCTCAAAAGCCCATAGTATATAAAGGTTCTAGCTTTATTCCACACTTAAGTTAAGAAAATAGGTAACTGTTACCTATTGACCCACGTGTGGGTTTGAAAAGGGGTTATCAAGGAATTAAAAAGTAAGTGGGGCCCACACAAAATTAGGAATTGAATTCTTGGGTGGGATGTGGTATTCTAATTTCGAAAGAGCTAACCCATTATGAATTCATCTTTTTTACCCGTTATATCCTCACAAAATTTTAAAAATTCCAAATTTGTCATCTACTTTAACCCAACAACAAGGACATTTTAGTAGTTAGTACCACTCCTACCCCAATTTTATATGGTTTAGTAAACACCTTTAAAATGATTTCAGAATCTAACTCCCCGTAATCCATATAGTTTAGTAAACAAGTTCAATAGGAATCCAGAATCTAATTATCCTCAATCTAACTCCTCCTCAATTCAATTCCTCATAATCCAATTATAGATTAGTAAACATGCCATAAATGAGTCCTAAAATTTAATACATTGAAACAAACACAAAAGAAATTAAAAGTCCAAGTTTAACTAAAAAAACAAAAACAAAATCATAAGCTAGAAGGGTACAAAATAATATACAATTATGCACTGATCACAAAATAAGGTTATTTCTTACTTCAGTACTACTGAGGCAGAAATCCATGTCTGAGCCCTTTCAAAATGAGGCTCCACTTCCCCTGCTCCAACTGGTTCCTTTGGAAGAACTTCTCCAACATTAGGAATTGGGCTTGAAGATGCCACTGGAGCTAATGGAGAGGAAGGAGGGGAAGGAATCTACAGACAAATAAATTAAGACCAGCAGCGACAATTCCATGGTTTCTACTAATCAACATATAACTAGCCATAAAGGAATACCTAGGGGCAGCAGTGGTTGACTCTAGAGTCTTTGCAAGTGAAGTCCTTGCCCGCTTGCTTTGAGTAAGCTCAAGCTGAATCTGGCCCATATCGCCACCACTCACAAACTCTTCAGGCAAAGACCACTTTCTGGTACCCAGTTTTTCAACTGCATCAAACAAAGGAACAATTCAGAATCCATGCAATTAAGAAGAGAAATTCCTAGAGATCACGAATATGGTTTCTTTTGCCTCTATCTGAAGAGGAAAGAAAAAGAGGTACATCAGAATCAGGCATGCTAGTCTTTGAAGGGCTAGCAGCCTTGGCAACCACAGAAATAGAAGGCACTGTCTTCACCAAATTTTGCTTTCTCTGAACAAAAATAAGAGCTTTTGGCTCAACAGACCCTGAACCTTCACTAGTAGCTTTGCCTTTCTCAGTCGCCAGCTTGCTGACTGGACAGAAAGTCTGGTAACTAGTGCCAACAACAAACAGCAAACAAAAGCCAACTAAAAATAAAAAACAAGTTCAAGTCTAACCCAACTAAGAACTTTCCTTACCAATCATTGGAAATTTGTTATCCTTTGCTATTTGAGTAAGAAGTGCTTGCTTTTCTCTCTTGCCAAGCTCCAGGCAAAAAGGGAAACCTTCGAACACCTTTTTATATGCAGCTTCTATGGCCCTGAATCGGCCTTGGTAGTGATCCCACCAAGCCTTAAAGGCCTCGATACAACAGGAATCAGATTTATAGGACTTTAACTCCAGAGCCTGGGTAGAATCCGCATACTTAGCCCTAATTCCCAAGACATTGTCCCGGCTCAACTTGGGGAATCTATAAGATGAACCCTTGTTGACTAGAAAATAATTCAACTTGAGGATTACTTAAGGGCATCCAAGCAGTTTGCTGAAAAACTTTGGGTTATAAGCCTCTACACCATATTGGTAATTTCTGGTGTCCATTTTTCCACCGCAGGGCAAATCTCGTGATTGAAGACACCAGAATATCTCCATATTCTCAAAATCCATGGCCTATTAGCATCCTTAGGGCCATGATAAATAAGCTTCTTCTTAAACCAAGAGTAGCCTTTCTTCAGACTCATCAGCCATTGAGCAACACGTCTGGTCTTTCTGCCCATGAAGAATGTGAAGCACTCTTCAATTGTCTTCCCAGAAATCGGGCTCAAAACCAAGTCCCTCAAAGGCACCACCTCATGGGATGTCTGTAGTTTTCATCCCATCAACTCTGGAAACGACCATTGGAGCCAAACTTGGACTATCATAAAGGTCCTTTTACATTAAGGTTGATGGGCTCAATGGTCGCTTCTCTTAGACCTCTGTAGATGGAGGCTAAGATCAAAGGCGCAGTAGCAATGCCTCTGTAAGTGGCCAAACCCCCTGCCAACTAAAGCCACTCCATGGTAATGCAGTTTGTAAAATCCCGACCCAAATTTAAGTATTCATTTAATTCAATTAATTTAATAAAGTATGAAATTACAATTTTGCCCTCGAGGATAGGGGTATTTTTTTCACTTTTAATCCATGAATATTTTGGGAAAATGAATGGCACCATGACATAGATCGCCTCGAGATGAGTCTGTAAACACTTAATGGGCTCAAATCAGAGTTGTAACGAAGAAGTTATGATTAACTGAAGCCCAGTGACACAACCGTAAATATTTCGAAGTTCAGTTTTTAAAATATCAGATTCCTCTCTCTCACACACACACACACACACACACACACACACACACACACTAATCTGCCTCTTTCTCCTCCTCCATGAATAGCAGATCTTAGACAGAGATATCTCCGCCTTCTGACCACCAAAACCGGTGCTACAACTTCCAAACTCGTCGTCTCTCTCCCCTCTTTCCATACATACCCATATCTAGCCATGATTCCAAGTGATGAAACCAAAAATTGAACAAAAAAGGAGACTAAAAAACGGGCTGTTTCAAAACGTGGTTGTCGACCGCTTTTCTGGCCAACTCCGACCACCACCAGCCACCAATTGACTACCAAAACACTTCCTTACCTTCCCTCGGTAATTTCCCTCAAAGACTCGACGTGATTTTTTCCTGAAGTCATTGAATCCAAACTTAGAAATTTCTAGGGTTTTCAAAGAGAAAATCGTTCGTTTGAGGCTTTAACGGCCAAATTAATCTTCGACTCAGGTATAAAACTTACTCCTCTTGATGTGCTTGATCTTTTGGCATAGGTCTTGACTAGCGGTTTAGAGATTTTCCAATTGCCGAAAATTACTCGGGCTATCCACGGGCTGCCGGCTCTTGTGGTAGGGTGTGGGCCACTTTGTGGAGGGCCATTTGGTCCTAAAATGATCGCCATGTCATCCCGAGCACGATGGTATGCTCGGATTTAAATTTGGTTATCGTTTGACTGTCGATCGCGTTATGCATATTGGACGTTATCCGGGTTCGATATGTTCGGACTGTTGGATCGACTTCATTTTCAAATATGTCAATCTAGGCATCTCTAGGATCGTGTAGGAATTTATGTTAATCTCACCCTCGTGTTTTTAAATAGGTACTCCGGCTATTCGTACTCAGCAGGCGGGAACGTCTCAGGGTTAAGCAGCGTGGGACTACTTGTGAGTGGACATTGTTTTCAAATAATGATCATTATTTTATGGCGGAAAAATTATGCACAATGATTTATTGGTTTATTGAATTTATTATATAATTAATAGTTGAAACTTGATATTTTTGTAAAGTAATTGCAATATATTTGGGTTTTGGCATATTGCGAATATCTATATTATTTTCAAGAATTCCTATCTATGCTTGGTTATGTGTGGGGTACGTGGGGTGTTGGTAATGAGATTATGGAAAGAGAGTGGATTATAGTTTGTGTCAGTTTGAAGTGCTATAAGCACTAACTTATATACCTCCCCGGATTTGGAAATTATGGATCCTTAATGGAAGCTCTCTGTATATATATATATATATATATATATATATATATATATATATATATATCCCTCAAAATAAGCTTATTTGAGGGACACCCCTTGTAGGCCCCACTCCGGATTGTATTTCACTAATCCAAACCCTCTATTTTGTAGATACTCATTCAAAGATCATCTCTACAAAAAATCACTTGAATCCGATATCATGTGACCATTCAATTGAGTTATATAAATATATACAGTCTCATTCTATTGAGGGATCCCTCAAATAAATTATTTGAGGGACACCCTTTAGGGTCCCCTAAGAATTTTTTTTCAACGATTGAAACCATCTATTTTTTAAGTCTATATTTATAGATCATCCTTGAAAAAAATTAGACAAATCAGAAACTGTTTCGATATCCAATTGTGTCCTACAAAATCAATGAACACGGTGCATCAAGAAAGTACTAAAATTTCAATAACTCAATTGAGTGGTCACATGATATCGAATTCAAGTGATTTTTTGTAGAGATGATCTTTGAATGAGTATCTATAAAAGAGATGGTTTGGATTAGGGAAATACAATACAGAGTGGGCCCTACAAGGGTATCCCTCAAATAAACTAATTCCTTAAAAGGGAGGAAAATATCAGTGCATGTTTATTGATACTATTCCTTAAAATGGGGGAAAATAAACTTTGTCGTCCATCTATATTATAACACTCGTACAAGATATACCACGTGACCGTACTACTATAGTATTCTATAATTTCCCCAAAATAAGGACCTTGCATACGAATAATTCTCATAACAAAAGGAAAACATGTAGGTTGAGTCGTCATGGAATTGAGAAATCAAATCAAATTAATACTAAATTTAGTCTCTGTGTCCTATTTAACTTACCTTTTTAAAGAAAATGATCAACTCAGGTCAATTTCAAAAATAATTGAACGTATTTTTTGGACTAGTAACAATCCACCAGATACATGAGCTGAAAACCTTGCATGCATAGTTAGGTGCACAGGGGACATTTATGTTTACTGGCCAAGGCAAGCAATCTAGATTTTGGGTCCTCAAAGATAAAACTATAAAAATTTGGAAAACTTCGATATGCACCTTCAAGCATTGAACTGTTTTACATGGTTAGTAAGGCATGACACCATGGGCTTTGGAAGGAACCATTTTATATATGTTTCCAAAGAGTTCCATTTACAACCACAAAAGTGAGCCTACCCTCTGTAAAAAGAGCCCTCCCAAATTACTCATTGAGGTGTGGCTGATTTACCTAGCAAAGATCTCGGGTGGGATACGAAAAGGCAGCACATTCAACTGTGAAAGAGTCAGAAACACACCAAGTAAACAAGACCACAGCGAGACATGAGCAAATGTTACAATTTAGCAGCTCAATGCATAAGCTTTGCAAAAACAGTCAAGTAAGATTATGTATATCTGTTGCTTAAGAAAGACCCCTCCATAATTCCAACCACGCCGAACCAATATCGCCTATGCTCATGAAAAGAACCCCAGGCCTGGTGGAGGTTTCAATGAATACTCTATTTATTCTAAAATAACCACTCTCTGAGAAGGTTGTGGAGCACTTTTGGCTGCCTTCTCCGAAGCATTGGCAAGGCCCTGTAACATTCTCAGAATCTCAGTTGTGTCTTCCAAGTAGTACTTGGCCTTACTGGGTTTCTGACCGACAGTGCAAGCAAACACTTCAGCCACCGGAGAGAGAGAGTCCCTTGCACTCATTATTACCTCAAACATGTCTTCGTCAGACCTGTCATCCCCAATACAGAGAACAAAATCTGGAAGCATTGTTTTCTGTTTCATTGTTAAGAGGAGACGTTCTGCTACAAGGCCTTTGTTGACACCCTATCGAATGGTCAGACAAGAAGTGAAACTTTTAATATTGGGGATAATCTTCAGCGTGAAAAATATATATTATCACAAATTCACAAGCTCAGAAAGAGTTTGCATTATTATTTTTTTCATGCTTCAAAATCTTAAAAGCAAATATCACAAACAACATAGTGACCCCTAAAATATATAGGGGAATCATAAAGAGTGAACAGAAAATTCAAGATCCATACTAGAGAAGTCACTGAAATGCACAATCAACCTTATTTAAATTTTATTTAAGCAGTCATGATGAGCCTAATAATAAGTTTTATCAATTCTGAACAGTCCAATAAATGAGAATCACCATGAGACGTTTTCTTCCTTGAGATGAATGAAAAACCTAATGTGGGAAAACCTGAAGAACCAAAGATAGGTTTTCCTCCTCAACAGTCAAATAAAGCTCGACGACTATGGAGGTTTAAGAGCATTTATTTCTCAAATTTGCCACCTTCTTCAGGTTATGCTCAATAATACCATTTGAATCCTCTTGAATTCTACCAACTCAATTGGCTTAGGTTAGTTGATGCTCTCTCAAATTTGTTCGACATGTTAAATGGGGTAGAACTCACCCTTAAAATTGGTTCTAAGGGAAAGCAAAGGGTGGCCATACATTTCTTTCCAAAGGGTGGCCATGTGTTTAAACATTGCATATCCCAAAAGATATCTAGGGGATGTGGGACCTTAGTAACACTCCCCTTCAGCACCAGGGTTGGAGACACATGGTTCACCCCATGTAGGGCAAGAAATACGAACTTGACCCATCCGTATGGTACACCTGCTATGAAACCATGTTACACCCAGTGTTTCCCATCATGACACTGGTGGAGAGTGTTACAATAGTCCACATCGCTTTAGTACCTTCTGGGATATGCCATGTATAAACACATGAGCAGCCTTTCCTTGAAAGCCGGTTTTTAAAGATGAATTGTAACCATAGGCTTAACATGGTAACAGAGCACAGGTATATTACAAGCAAGGTTTGTAGCTCCTACCCTGTTTGGAGGAAGAGAGCCGAATGTCTCCAGTGCTGGCGCTGAGAGGGAGTGTTAGCATAGTCACACATTGATTGGGTACCTCTAGTATATACGATATATAAACAAATAGGTGCCTTTTCCTTGAAATGTTTAACTTCTTATAGGAAATGCAGGTCCCTACAGAACATAATTATTTGCACATTGGGATTTCTTCTAGGATGTGAGATATGTGACAGGGCTTAACTTTTTTGTACTTAGTGTTTGCCATAAAAAGCTAGCCCTAAACGTTCTGGATTACTTAGAACATGTAAAACGCCACAGAAGCCAAGACAATGGCAATGGATAGCAAGAACTCATTTAATTTATATCTGTTCCTAGAGTTAGGATTGTCTATAAAGTTCGCAGTGGAAAAGAGAAAAAGAGCCACCAACCTGAGGTTTAACTTCTACAATGTGCTGGCCACTCTTGACAGAAACTGGCTCATTGGCAAGAACACTTTCCAGGTGATCCAGAAGCTCCTTAGCCTGACAGAAGCCAAAATCCGGATCCGCATATTGGTAATTCCAAACAAGAGCACTTTCTTTGGTCTCTATCGTAGAACCATCAGTTGTTTCAGTGTATAACTGCATTACTGGTTCGGCAATCTGTTTCCAATCAAAATCTGGAATGGAGACACAAGTTTCCCATTCGGCATTATGATTTGACCTGAAAAGAAGATAACACTAAACTTAAATCACACCCCAAATAGACAAATGAATATTCAGACATGTTTCTCCTTTCAAAACTCTATAAAAAGAAACTGCGTCACAATGTTGGATACTGTGACACCTTTTCTTTTTTTCTTTGGGTCAATTACTGATTCTGACTAATTTTTTATTTATAAAAATTACTGATTCTGACTTTGATATACAATGAATACGGCTCTACCTCTTTCTTTTACCCCAATGTTTAAATGCAACCAATACAAAATCACAAAGAGAGCAGCAGTTGGGAAATTTTTTCAAAATTCATGTAGATTTTTTTTCTGCCGGTTCTGCCTTCTAAAGCTAATAACCCATCTCCAAGAATAATGGTCACAAAAACTTGCTCAAAAAACCATCAAACCAATTGGAGCTGATATGAAGGTTGCACTTTAGTACTCTTCACAAAAGCAAGAAGAAAGGCCTACCAGTTAGTACTGGAGGCAAAAGAAATGCCGAATTGACTACCATTTGCATTTTGAAAAAACAAATTCAGCATAGAAAGCAGCACAAGTCTATTATTGAGAACAGAGCATGATAACCCAAGAAAGCACGTGAGAATGAATCAATTGGGCTCCACTGTCGATCTCTGTACCATAAAGATTATAGTTTTATCAACTCACATAATAATTATAAATTTTCATGTTTCAGTTTTAAGGGGCATCTGGATATCATGTAAATTGAACCCGTAGGTAAATAATTCAACACATGCAATAGCTGTTAGAAAACTAAACAAGTGAGATTGCACAGTTCATCAGTTGTTCGTACAACTAGAAACAGGACTTGCCTGTCCCTTTTGGAAACAAAAATGAGCCAGATCCAAGCCTAGTTCAACATCAATATGCTTGCAGCAATTATTAATTCCATTTTGCAAGGAGAAAGCTACCAACGGTTACATACTGGGAAAATGTTTCACTGATGTTTTAAGAATAGTCAAACAAAATGGAGAGTACACTATAAACAAGTTTATATTTTCTGCTCCACCTCTTTACCTTTTTCGAACTTGTCCAAGTCAACAGCTAGAACTTAGTTTCTGATAGAAGATGACTAACTAAAGTTGCATGCATAAGTGTACGGGGCAGCCCTAACAACTGGCATAGACAGGCAACCAGAAAGAAAGGAAAAAATATCCAAAGGGTGAGCTATATTAGTAAGTGAGTGCCTTTTTTTCTCTTTTTTTCCATCTTACGCTCTTTTTCTTCTTCCCCTTTCTTTTCGTACCTTATCTATGTCTCATTTATAACAAGGAACAACATGTTTATCCCTTCTAGTTTAGAGTATAGCTTGTACTCAAAAAGGAACAACATGTGCAAGGCCATAGAGCCCCTTAATGGGGAAGCAAGGGGGGAGTAAGGGCAATAACAACAACAAAGAGGAACGTACCTCACAAAATAACCATGCTCTGCTGCGATCCCGAGCTTTGCACAAGAAGAAAACCATTCAGTTAAAGTCTTTCTGTCTTTCCCACTAACAAGAAAGACAACGTTCCTTGGATCATTGCACAAATTGTTCAAGATTCCAACAGCCTCTGTATTAGGAGTGGTAATAATCGAACCCGGCAGCATCATAGCACCATCATAATCCAAAAGAATCGCTCGATTTTTGGTCCTCTTATAAGCAGAAACAATATGTTCAACTGAGAGCTTTCTGAAATTTGGATCCAAAGCAATCACCCTGAATCCTAACCCAAAACCAATTCCCCAGCACCTCCTCCTCATATGGTCCCTACATGCCCTTTCAAGATCCTGCAAGAAGCTACGCGCCCAATATGCAACATCATGTGTAGTAACATACCTATAATGCTTCTCGTGCCGCAACTGCTTTTCTGCCTCAGGGACCATAAGGGCAGAGTCCATAGCTTCAGCAACAGCATCAATGTTCCACGGGTTAACCCTAATTGCCCCGCTTAGTGATGGAGAGCACCCAATAAACTCAGATACCACTAGCATGCTTTTTTTGGGGGCTGTTGGGTTTAGTCCTAAAGTCTCATCTAGCTTCTCATTTCCTTGGCGGCATATTATATACTCATAGGGTATGAGATTCATCCCATCCCTCACTGCTGTAACAAGACAACACTCAGCAATTACATAATAAGCAATTCGCTCATAAAACTGAAGTGGGGTATCAATCAAGACCACGGGATTGTATCCTTCCCTTCCAAAAGTCTCATTGATCCTCTTCACTGTGGCATCAGTTTCTACCTGGACCTCCCGGACATCTTTCCCCCGGCCTCTTGCAGGGTTAGCAACTTGAACCAAAACAACCTTACCCCTCTTATCAGGATGTTGTATAAGCAATTGTTCCATGGCCAAAAGTTTCAAACTAATTCCCTTAAAGATGTCCATGTCATCAACCCCAAGCAAAACAGTTTGCCCCCTAAACTGATCTTTCAACTCAGCAACTTTTGATTCAGTCTCTGGAAGATTCAACACACATTGCAGCTGGCGTATGTGTATCCCAACAGGAAGAATCTTAATGCTTACAGTCCGACCATAATACTCAAGCCCAATGTATCCTCGCTTAGACTGATATGAGAGGCCAAGCATTCTACTACAACAAGATAGGAAGTGCCTAGCATAATCAAAAGTATGGAAGCCAATAAGGTCAGAATTCAAAAGTGCTCTTAGAAGCTCATCTCTTACAGGAAGTGTCCGGTATATCTCAGATGAAGGGAATGGACTGTGGAGAAAGAATCCAAGCTTCAACCTATTAAACCTCTTCCTCAAAAATGTTGGCAATACCATCAAATGGTAATCATGAACCCACACAAAATCATCATCGGGGCTAATCACTTCCATTACTTTATCTGCAAATATCTTGTTCACAGAAACATAAGCTTGCCATAGAGACCGATCAAACCTGCCACCAAGATCTGGTGATAGAGGAAGCATGTAATGAAATAAAGGCCACAAATGTTGTTTACAGAAACCATGATAAAATTTACTAAAAAGCTCAGGAGGGAGAAATGCCGGGACACATTTGAAAGTATCAAGCAAAGTTTGGGCTACATCATCTTGCTCACTCGGGTCAATTTCTTCTTTAAGACAACCAATATAGACTACTTCTACATCTTCTCCAAGGCCATCTTTGAGTTGCAAAAGAAGCGAATCCTCATCCCAGCTAAAGTACCACTCCCCATCGTCTCTTCGATGGGCTCGAATTGGAAGCTGATTTCCCACTATGATCATCCGTTCTTGAGCAATGGACGACGGAGCATCAGATCCAACACTATTACTGTTATCATCATCAAGCTCAGACAATACTCCAGCAACAGTTGCCACTCGGGGGAACCTCTTTTTCTCACGGCCAAAAGTTGGGGAATCACCAGAAGTAAGGTCAAGTAAGTTGGAATAAGACCTTGAAACCATTGCGGACGAATTGCGAAATTTTGGTCAACTTGGAGGTGAAAGAGGATTATGTTGATTTGTCTCAGTCAACTTCTACAAAGAATTCCTGTTGAACAAATATAATCAGAACACAGAAAGCAAGAAATTGTTGAAATCTCATTGAAAATGAAATCGTTAACAAAAACCTACAAAAGCTGCAAACAAGCCCTTACAACACAGAGAGATGCTTTACAAACAAAGAAAATTTAGCAGAAAGCTACTTTAGCTTTCCTTCTCAACAGACATCCAGATAATGCAGAACAAGAACATTTAAATGTAACAAATAGCCAAATATTAAAATCTGGACACTCAAAAGCTACTCTGAACAAACGCAGAAAAATTAAGAATCTACCAACAGATTTGGAGTCACCCAGAAGCTAAATCTGAAGAAATTACGTCTAGCACTTTAAAGTAATTTACTTTCAGAGTCCAGTAAAGCAGCAACCCAGAAAAACAAGAATCTTCAAAAGAGTTTATCTGCACGGGCAAAATCCATCAAAGTAGCGTAAAAAATCAAAATGCATATTCAACCCATGTTCCATTTATCAAAGTAAAAAAATAATATTGGCAGAGAAAGAGTCAACTAAGTAAGTGAATAAAAGCAGCAGCAGTACTACTCAAAACCCAAATGGAAAAGTGAACAGAAGTACCAAAAAGTCGCATGCAACTTGAAAGAGGAGAATACCAACCATAAAAAGGAGGCTTTAAACAATCATTTCAGAGTGGAGTAAGAAAACCCACCTTTGCCTTGGAGTCAGATATTAGAGGAAGAGCCGACGGTGCTAACTGAGACACCAAAGATTCTCTCTTAAACTCTCTGTTTGTGACAATTTGCATTTGGAGAAAAAGGCCACTTCTTTCACTTTCAATTTGTTAAAAAAAGAAATTTATTCAGACCACCATTTCCTTTTACGTCCGACAACAAAACACATCAGTTGTCTTTATACAAAGAATTGGATTCTCTCTCTTTCTCTCTCCTCACTCTCTCTCTCTCTCTCACACACTAGCTTTGTGTGAGTGATGAGTGATGACATGATCAACATAAAACAGTCTTTCTCTAGCATTGCTCAACTATGGTTACTTTTTCTTTTGTTTTCTTTTCTGTTTTCGGTCAGGATTTTAACACAACTTCTGGGAGAGGAAAGTTAGCTCAGGAGACTTGATAGATGTGAGCTTTGTATTCACGAACATAAGATTGGCCATTCAAGTTTTGTCGTATTATATTAGTTTTCTTTTTCTTTTTCTTTTTCTTTTTTTCTATTTGTAAACCTTGGCGGCACCTAACCACTTTTTTGTATTTAGTTTCATATTTTCATGTCATGAAACATTTAAATTAAATAATGTAAATCAGTTCATATGCAGATTGGCAATGCCATCCCCAATGCAAAAGACTCAAATCCTTGATTTTGGTTAAAGTATGGGTCAGGGCATGTAAAAGCTCTGTAGACGTTTTTCTTTTCGTCACCGCATTTTTAATTTTTCGATTTTGTTCACTGTATTTGCAATTATTAGTAAATTATGTCAAATGTTTCAATTCCGTTAGTTTCATTAATTTATTTTTTTATATTAAATTAAAATTTAATTTAATTTTATTATTAGGAAAAATTTCAATTTCTAAATCCTCCTCTCTCTTTCTCTTTACCCGATCCCCTATTGGCAGTCATAACCCACCTCCTCAAGCCAACCCTTTCCCACCACGTCACCCATTAGAGAGGATCGCGAGCACCAAGAAATTTGTGCTAGAGGTCCAAGAAAGACCCACATGGTGAACACCCTAAAAGACCCTTCTCTTTCATCAATATTCTCAAAAAAAAATTCATTTGGTTGCTTCTGCCTTTGTTTTCATTATTTATTTTCTACTTGCTTTGCTTATGTAGAGTACGAATCTGTGGGGTCGAAGAGAGAGGGGCTGTGCTGAGGATGAATCTGGTTGTGCTGGGAGGAGTTTTTTGGATTGATAGAGACAGAGAGAGAAAAGGTGGATTTGGGCAGTGGCTACGGTGGATCTGGGCTGGGTGGATGAGAGTGAGAAGTGAGAAGGGTAGTGGCTGAGTGGTGGTTCGCAGGAGACTGGCAAAACGTGGTTGTTTTGGTGGTGGCAACTGTTGTGGTTGTTTTAGTGAGAAAGTGGGAAAAGCTGGAGCGGCTTGGGTTGATGGGCTGGGCTGGGGCTAGGGTTGCGAGACGTGGGGTGGGCAGTTGCGGGGGAGGGTGGGAAATGGGTGGGCTTGAGGAGGGGTTGTTATGGCTGTCAGGAGGAGTTTGGGTAAAGAGTGAGAGATGAGGATTTAGAAATTGAAAATTTTCCTAATCATTAAATTTGATTTATTTTTAATTTAATATTAAAAAAATTAAATTAATAAAACTAAGGTAATTGAAATATTTGACATAATTTACTAACAGTTATAAATACAGTGATGAAAATCGGAGTTGTAAATACAGTGATGAAAATCGGAAAATTGAAAGTGCAGTGACCAAAAGAAAAACTTCTACAAAGGTTCTACATGCCCTGTATTTTGACCAAAATCTAGGATTTGAGTCTTTAGCATTGGGGATGGCATTGCCGATCTGCATATGAACTGATTTACATTATTTAATTTAAATGTTTCGTGAAATGAAAATATTAAACTAAATACAGAAAAGTGATTAGGTGCCGCCAAGTTCGTATTCTTTGGTTAGAAAAAAAAAAAGAAAAAGAGCAAGAAAATTAATATAATACGAAATTATCATATTTGAAACATTTAACCTGACTTGCAAACAGTTGCATATACAGTGATCAAAATTAGAAAATTGATAAGTGCGGTGATTAAAATTGTAACTATCCTCATTTTGTGGGACTACATAAGGTGCATGCCTATTAGGGGTGCAATTTCGGCTACGACCCGTTACACGATTTGAAATTCGCACGAAAATTTAGGTGGTTTAACCCGTACGATTAAAATTCGGGTCATTTTCAGGTCAATCCATCATGACCTGTTTAATAAATGGGTGGATTTCTGGTCAACTCATTAAAATACTTATGGTGCCATTTAACAAAACGGGTCAACCTGTCAACATGCTAAAATACCTATGTAACCGGTCAATCCACTAAAATACCCATGTAACCTACCAACTCACTAACCCGTTTATTTGTTTATTCTTAATTTTTCTTATTTTTTTTTCAAATATCTTTTAGTTGCTACCACTTAGCAAGTCAACCCGACACGACCTAAAACGGTACGAGAACTTAACAGGTTAACCCGTGCATGACACGTTTATTAAATAGGTCGGGTTTGGATTGAGCATTCCTGACACATATATAATTTTGACACGATCCATTGCCAGCCCTACTCCCTATACACCATCTAATGAAATAATTAATATATGACAATGCTTAGCTCCTGATATATCAAGAGTCATTCCTCCTCAACCATGACGTGGGCTCTTTAAAAAACCAACAAGTGTGTTTTTTTTCCCCTCTTTCCTCTTCCCCAAACGCTTTTAACCTAACCTTTTGGCTGGTTTTAACTGCAGCCTCCCCAAAGCCACCCCCACCTATGTTCCGAATCCACCCTTATCACCAACCTCACCACTAAACCGATAAGGTAGCCCACAAACTTTTTTTCTTCTTCTTCTTCTTCTTCTCTCTCTCTCTCTCTCTCTCTCTCTCTCTCTCTCTCTCTGTTGTTAATATGTTAACTCGCAATTATACGGGTCAATTAGTAGTATAGCAAGACAAGTATGAGGTCGTACCCACGAGGACTGAGAAGTTAAAATTAGTTATGTACTTCGATTACCGAATTCAAGAAAGTAGGAAGTTAAGTCTAAAACAGACTTTAAAGCAAGAGTGATTGTGATTGTTGAACAAATGAAGCAAAATGAAATATGCAAATGAAAGCACAGTGAGCAAGTGTAACAAATAGTGGTTTTAAGGGCTGAAAAATAGATTTGGAAACTAGGGCATTCGATTCATCATAACAATTCAATTATGGGTTATAAGGAGTCAAGTGACAAGTCTAACTCATATTCAAAGATTGATTCTAGCTAAAGTATGATTAAGCCATGGTGTCTGGTCCTAACCTTGTATTCCTAATTCCCTAATTTGATCATCTGTTGTCTAACCTAAAATTAAGCATTAGGAATCCATTAAGCCTAGAAGAATATTTTAAACAACCAAACATGTATCTAATCCCTGTTGTCGAATGTCCATACATACTCTTCCTATTCATAGTTCAATTCGAATTAAAGCATGATGTCTACTCTTAATTCAAACCAAGATAGATAACATACAAGTTCTAATGGTGATCCATCATTCAAACAAACATATTAACTTATAAGCATACTGAATAAGAACATGAAACATGAATCAAACTTGAAACTTGAAATTTATAAACCCAGAATATTCATGTCAGGTTACATTGAAGCCCTAATTATGAATTTAGCTGCTCATAATGGGAAAGAAACTTATACAGAAATGAGAAAGCATAATGAATGCAATAAGAGTAGAAAAACCATTTTTTAGAAGTTCTTATAGTGTCCAAGGCTTCTCCAAATGCTTCTTCACTTCTAATGCTTCTCCAAGAACTTCCCCAAGTCTAAAAGGATGTATGATAGCTAAGGAGGTGATTTGGGATGAGTTTGGGTGAGTGATGATGGCAGAGAAAGAGGAAATTGGTAAGGGAATAGAAGGAAGGCTTGTTGGATCTATTTTAGTGATTTGAGGTAGTTTAGAGTGTTGGGTTGATTGCTGGAGTGTTTGGAATTGTGGGAGTGTTTGAGGATGATTTCTGGATGTGTTTAGGAAATGATGGGAGTGTGGAGGATGGCTGAAGTGAATTGTGTGGGACTGTGAATCCAAGGATCTGCACTCTGGAGTGTATGGGGTTGATGAGAGTGTTTTAGGATGGAAGGAGAGGGTTTTGTGGGGTTGTGAATCCCAAGATTTGCACATTGAATGTGGAATGGAAGTGGTATTTATAGGGACAGGGAAGTGAGAAATCAGAATTAAATATGCTAATGCCTACAACACTTGCAATTGAAAATCATATTATTTTCTTGTATGGCTACTGCACTTCACCATGTTTTCCCAACCACATCACGCCTTCCAAGAGAAAAATTCCAAAAATACCTACTCATTAACTACAACTCAATACCCATGAACTAATTACCTGCATAATACTTCTATCGGCATTGAATCATTTTGGGCTTACCGACGTGCTCCCCTATATAATTAGACAAAACTCGCTCTTTCTCGTGTAATTTGTCCGTCAACTTTCTCTGACAATTTTATCTCATCTCTACAGATCCAGTACTCCCAGCTTTTCATATAAAAACCTCAACAAATTTTTCAAACACTTCTTGATGCTTGTTACTTAGTCATGCCGACAAGGCAAGTTAACATGTGGAACATCAAAATTCACTAGAACAAGGATGCACACAGGGTGTCGAGTCTACAAGAATTTAACCTAATGCTCTGATACCAAGTTGACAGGATCCGACCCAAATTCCACTTTGGAATCCGAGTCGAACCATGTGCGTGTTCGACACCTGGCGGTTGTCGAACACAATGACCAAATAGCCCTTCGAACCAAAATTCAATGAAATTCAAGTGCGACTTCTGTCGAAATTCAATGAAATTCAAGTGCGGCAGAGTCTCCCCTGTAAATTGAACATTTTCCAAAAAAATTCACTTGTAGAACAAGTATATACGTTTATATATAACCCAACTGACAGCATGCATTAAATTATATCCAAGAAAATCAAGCATCATATCACTCTGGCCTCAGTCCTCAACAATTCAAATAAAATATTCTACCAAACAAATTCAATTCAAATTCTTAGAATATCCTCAGAACAATATTAGATTTCAAAATAACTTAGCTGGACTACCTTTCAATCACTTGACCTTGCGGCTGCACCTAGAACTCTAGGTTGCCTACGTACCTTTAACAAGGGATCAAGCCCAGGGCCATCCCTGAGATTTTGAGGGCTCTGTGCGAAACTTAAATTGGGGCTTCACATAAATCTAATATGAAAATACTATAAATAAAAATTTGCTATAACTTAATGTCATAAATACTTTTTTTTATAACTAAAAGTCACCAGCAATAAATATGTAATGACAATCAGAAATCAAATTCATAAAAATTTAAATGTTTCCAATTGATAAAATTAAATGTTTGGTACAAAAATAAGCTTCTTGTGTCCCTATAAGGTTCTTTGCTGCCCCCAATAAGCAATCTGTGTTTAATAGAAAAAAAAAAAAAAAAAGGCAACCACAATTGAATAGATTGAAATTTAGATACATACATGAATTTGAATTAAGATTTGAATCTGACTACTTGATTTTGAGTGGTCTTTATGAATTATGAATTAGGGTTTTCTCTTTTTGGTGTTGAAATTCCTGAAATTGAAATAATAACAAAAATTGTCAAGGGTTAAAAAAAAAAAAAACCAAAGAGAGATTGATGAATGATGATGATTACTTACCATAAAATCAGAGTTTAAGAGAAATAGGAAGCCATAAAGTTTGTTTTGTTTTGTTTTGAATGAAGAAAGTACTTTTCTTGGAGGAGAAAGCTTTTTTATTATTTTATTATTTTATTATTTTTATCAAAGATAAGGAGTAAAAAGTGTTTTGGGGATTATATACTCCTCCCGTGGTTAGTTTTTTTTTTCCTTGGACATGCGCAAGAGCCAACTCCTCCAGACACATGCTTGTGCAAATATTTAGCACGTTATACTATATATACAATTCCTATAATATATATATATATAACAAAGAAATTTTTTTTTGGGAGGCCCTTAAGAATCGGGGGCCTTGTGCGGTGGCGCCACTTGCGCCAAGCCACACGTAGTTCTTCTATTATAATTTGCAAACCAACCCAAGTTCTTATGTTAATGATATGCTCAATAACATTCACCTGCTATGCTCGTACATAAATCAAACATGCATATTTACATTTATATAACGTCCCATCATTCAAACAATTCGACAAATCCAATGAAAATATCGAAAAGTAATACTTCCTTTCCACCTAGGAGTACCTATTATTATCTCCGTCAATTTCTATGTTTCCGTCAAATCCTACATTACTCCGTCAATTCCTCGTATCACCATATGTGACACGTCCTCCTTGGCCTCGGTGACTCAAGGTCGACCCGAGCCACAATCCTCGCTGGATCAGGAGACATTTAGTCCACCTGATCCGCATTCCTTGCTCCGCACGGTCCAGATATCCCTAAGACTCGTGTGGCAACAGTCAGCATACAAACATATCTGAAGGCAACCGTTATAATTAGGTAACATGGATATATTCTGAATAGATTATAAATACTCGAAATCAAACTAACATGTTTGGAAAGCAAACTCATAATAACTCATTTAAAATCAGGTGATAAAACTTAAATTGTATAAAATCATCTAATAAACAAAAGTCTACTTACTGAACTATCTCTGGTTTCCTAGATCAATTTATGTATTGCTGGCTTAGATTAATATATATATATATATATAATAATAAAGATAAGCAAAATAAAAAAATATTGCTGAAAATATTTTTATTCATTTCCTTCGAAACTTACATAAAACTCAATCATAAATACATATATACCTATAAAGATTTATAATTAACGTAGTATAGAAAAGTAGGAAAATGATAAACTTATTAAAATAACATTGACTAAGTGAGGTTTTAATGCCTGAGACAACAGTTTTACTGAAATATAGGTTTTTCTCTTTAACTTATAAAACAATCTCATAACTTAAGAAATTTATTGTAATTTGGGTAAAATCCTTTAATTTTGAAAACTCGCCACCCGGACATACCTCCATCCATATTCCGTCAATTTCAATAATAATCCGTCAATTCCATCATTGCAGGTCTTGGAGACACTAGGTCAACCCAAGCTACATTTCTCGCAGGCCTCAGGGAACCATTAGTCAGCCTGAGCCGCATTCCTCACACCATACGGTTCAGGCGTCCCAAAAACTTGTGGGGCATTATCAAAATAACAAAACTGTTTAAGGCAACTGGGGGATACTCCTCTAGTGGGTTTGAAAACCAGATTCTGAATCTTATCTTGAGATTCCTCTTATTTCACAAGCCTTACTTAAATTCTCCTCTCAATTTTTCTAGAGATCAATTCTCAATTACCTCGAAACTTACACAACATACTGAGTATAATATTAGCATGGACATGTACATAAATTTATAACTAATTTATTAATCTAGTCAAACCTAACTAACCAACCATCCCTTTGCTATAACCATACCTTTAGCATGAATAAATAATTAGATAAATAAATAAATAAATAACCCCCACCCCCGGAGGTTCCCGTAGTTTCAATAATATAAAATCTCTAAATATTGAAAATCACATCTAAGTTTACCATCACATATCACAATGCGTTTCCAACACACAAATTGACAGAAATATGCATAATTGAGCGATCTACATGTATAAACATATATACTCATCCCATATTCATATAAATTCGTACTTGCTGGCACAATCAATTAATCCTTGAAACTAATGCCATTACAAACCAATGGACATTCACTCAACAAAAATATCCTAAAGGTCTAAAATAATTCGGATAGAAATCAACATTTATTTTCACACGAATTCCAATAAATATTGTTTGCCCCAATCAAAATATTATACTTCTATACTCAATCCCCATACCACCCAATCCATAACCTTATTTACCCTCGTAATAACATCAATTAATGAAAAGCAATAACTTTTAAGAAACTCCCACAACTTCCACTATTGATACGCTATCCCAGAATTTCGTAGGGTACCATAGAACGATCCTCTAATCCTAATAGGGTCAGAATAATTCAACTTTCTGTTAAGACTCGTTTACGTGGTCATTCTAGTACTTTTTGAAGGATAAAACTACCTCGAAAGATTCACGGTCAACTGAGGAGGCAAACAGCCCAAATTGGCTAATTGGGCCCACAGAGCCCACAACCTCCATTTTATGATTTGAACATTCATAAGGGTTTCAATATGCCTAGGACACATGTCTCGAGAGTTTGGTCTTAATTGTACCGTCAAATTACTAACGATCGCATGATCGGACGGTCACGGTAAACCTAACCCTAGGGTTGATCATTTCGGATTATCTGGGACTCCGATTCACGATCCGTCGATTCCTCCTCGATCCTAGAACTATCTAGATCAACATATACTAAATGGGTTGCGATCCAACGATTCAAACGTATCGAACCCGTAAATCGCGCAATAGGCGAAATTCGTTTGGGTACCAAACAATATCTGAATTAGAATCTGAGCACGCCTACACGCTCGTGAAAACTAGGGGATCGCATTGAGACACAATGTCCCTTTGCTACAGTGCCCACGCGCCGCCTCACGTGCTTTTAGCTCATGGGTGTCCAAAGCGATACCCTCGGTCGGAAAATCTCCAAATTGAGGGCCACCCTTCCAACTACAGCTACTACTCGACGAGTGGAACACTTTATTCAACTACCAAAACTAAAAATTGGTGAAATCCTATCCGACCATCAGATAAAGCTCGAAAAATAGATGAGATTCCATACCTCCCAGGCAAGCCCAAGGGAAGATCTTGCCTGGGCATAAGCCCGAAGGCGTTGACGTCAGCGAGCACAATTCAAATTTTTTTTTACCGTTGGCACGAGTTTTACACGCCAAGAGTAAAAAAAATTCACTTCCGCTCGACGTCATCCCTGACAGAATCCAATGGTAAAACACCACATGGCGCAACCGAGACGCTCCGATTATTATTATTTTTTCTTTTCAGAAATCAGACGATCCTCGTTTTTTTGGCTAAAAAAATTCTGAATTTTTTTTAAAAAAATACCAAAAAATTCTGGATCTTTTCCCTATAAATACCTAACAATTTTATTCACTTTCCACACCAAATCTTCATACAATTTCTTCTCCTTCCAATATTTTTTACTTTCCATACCAAATCTTCATACAAACTCTTCTACTTCTAATATTTTTTACTTTCCACTCACATTTTTCTACTACTTTTCATTTGTATCAAAAAATAAATGGCATCTTCTGTCGAAGCCGGAGAGGCGTGGACAACTCATGAAGATATTGCGTTGTGTCAGTCTTGGGTGAACGTTAGTCATTGCCCTGTCACAGGCAATGAGATGAAGTTCTGTCATATGTGGAGCAAAATTCATGGAGAATTTTGTCGAAGATAGGGTTCCATTCAGACCGAAATGGCCTTGTCTAGTGGATGGAAAATTCTGAATAGAGAGTTAGGGAAATGGAGAAATGCCTTGACAAAAGTAAGGGAGAATATTCAACGCGGTCAAAATCTATCTGATGAGGTAAATATTTATAATTTCCATTTTAATCAATGTAATGTAACTTTTTTTTTTACTGCATATTCTATTTCTCTTTCTTGCATAATCTTTTTTTTTTTTGCATTTCCAAGTTGTCTATATTTTCTTGCATAATTAATTTTTTTTTCTTGCATTTCAAAATTGTTTATATTTTTTTTGCATAATCTTTTTTTTTCTTGCACTTCCAATTATTTATTTTTAATAGATCATACAAGCACAAGTTTGGTTCGGTGCCATGGGGCAAGGCAAAAAAAGTTTCTTGCATCACGAATGCTGGGAAGTTTTGAAGGATTGTTCGAGATTCAAAATTATTCCCACAGGTCCGCCGATTGTGTTGAATGAGACGCCGCTCCACGATTCGCCAACAACCGATTCGCCATTGGACTCCCCAATAGAAACGGAGTCACCACTCCCATGTGCGCCGAGATCTATTGGGAGAAAGGAGGCAAAGGCCAAGAGAGGGAGCACTTCAAACAATGAATGTGCACAATTTTTAGAGCAAATAGCTAAGAACATAGCACTAAGAATTGAGAGAGACTTGAAAAGAGAAGAAGCAGACATGGCACGACATGAAGCATTTGCAATTCAACAGCAGCAGGCACAAGAAAAAGACATGGAGGATAGAGAGATGAAAATCATGGCCATGGATACGAGTCATATGTCTCCTGAAGCAAAGACCTATTGAAAGCTAAAACGAAGGGATGTGATGAGAAGAAAACTTTTCCATGACGACGGACCTAGCAATACGGATTGGTTAAATGATCAAAACCATTAGGTTGTATTGAAAGATTTGCCATATGTATTAATTTGTTGTATTGTTTCCTTTTTATTCAATAAAGAAAGCATTAAATAATATGACTATTTATTAAAAATATTTGCGCATCAAAACAAAGATTAATTAAAAACAAACCTAAATTTATTGCAAACAACACACAAAACAAACCGTACTTAAAAGCATAATAAATAAATAAAGCATAATTCCAAAAAACACTACACAAAAAATAAAGCATAATTAGAAACAAAGCATAATTCCAAACAAAGCACTAATCTTGACTTCATCCACTGTGATTGCCTTTCATCTCCCACAAGTGCTCGATCAAGTCAACTTGACGTCTCTCGTGAACATATGAAGATTGCATTTTTTGATAATGATCAATCATGGGGTTGTTGTATCGACATCCCGAATTAACGGTTCGGGCTCCATTGGTTGTCCCTTTGGTCCCATCTGCCTTTCATATATTCTTGTCAAAGCCATGTTCATGGGATCTTGTTCAAACACCTCTGGAGCATCATAATCATACTCATCCTCCACAATCATGTTGTGGAGGATGATGCAAGTCATTATAATGCTCCATAGCTCCTCCTCATAAAGCATCTGAGCAGCACCCCTAATAATACCCCAACGAGCTTGCAAGATACAGAAACACCTTTCCACGTCTTTCCTGTAACCTTCTTGGAAGGTAACAAAGCTTTTTTCCTTCTCGGATTGGGATTCAGAATTGTTTTCACGAATGTCGTCCACCTAGGATAAATTTTGTCGGCAAGGTAGTACGCACCAGAGTATATGGTATTGTTGATTTGGTACGTGATCTAGGGGGAATGACCTCGCAATACATCTTCGAACACCGGGGATTGACCAAGGACATTGAGGTCATTCTGAGATCCGGTAACTCCGAAGAAGGCATGCCAAACCCAACAATCGAATGAAGCGACGACCTCCAAAATTATACTTTTTTGGCCCTTTCGATTCCCATAATCTCTTTGCCAAGCAGTTGGACAATTCTTCCACGGCCAGTGCATGCAATCGATGCTTCCAATCATTCATGGGAAACCTTGAGCCTCACTTTTTTGTAGAAGCCTTTGTAGGTCCCTAGGCGTAGGTTTGCGAAAGTACTCCATCGTGTACAAATTTTCTACTGCATCATAGAATCTCACCAAGCACTCTAGGATAGTTGATTTTCCCATCCTTGCAATCTAATCCACTTGCTCTGCAGATGCCCCATAAGCAAGCATCCGCAAAGTAGCTGTAAGTTTTTGCTCTGGGAAAAGACCCAAAACTCCAACATCATCATACTTCTGAATGAAGTATGTGTCGTAATTACAAATATCATGCATGATTTTTTGGAACAAATGTGGCTACATTCTATATCTCTCTCGAAACTCAGAAACAGGATATAACGAATTTTGGATAAAGTAATCTTCCAATAGATTCTTACCCCGAGACTCCCTACGTCTGTCCAAATTCGAGGCATGACGACGGCGGTGTTGCCTTATTGATTAAGCATACACATCGCTGCTACAAGCATTTCTTCCTCTTCTTCATCGGCCTCCCGATCTTCATCAGCACGTCTGCGCCGAATTTCTTCATCGTCTTGTTGTTGCCTCTTCAACACCCTCCTCAAGTTTGACATTGAGAGTAGAATGTGTTTTGTAAAATCTGAGAAATGAAGGAATAGATAAGATATGGCGTGGGAGGTATGAGTTGATGGTGTAGTTTTATAGAGGGATTCAGAAGATAGAGATGACACATGACGCAATTTTAGAGGGTGAAAATCTTATCTGAAATATGAGATTATAATTTTTTTTAAATATATGAAAATCTTATCTGACACGGGACACGTGACGCAAATTTAGAGGGTGAAAATCTTATTTGAAATCTGGGATTCTAAATTTTTTTAATGAATATCCGAAAATTTTATCTGGAATAAGACACGTGGCAACTGAGATTCTCATCCGAAAATCTTTTTTGAAAAATGATGGACACGTGGCAACTAAAAATCTTATCTGAAAATGTTATCTTAAATTTTAGGTGATAATATAGTGACACGTGGCAACCGAAAATATTATTTGAAAAGCTTATCAAAATTAATAGTTTAAAGTATAAAAAAATAGGAAATAAAGTACAATGAATAGTAATTGTCTTAGCTCTAACCTTTTGGGATGGAATCAAAAAAGGCAAGGCTGCCACTATTGACGCAAATAGTAGCAGCCCTTGCCTTGCCCTTACCTTAGCCTTAGCCTTTTGGGGTGGACATGCTTTTACCAAACCGGTTATTAAATCTTGAATCCATCACTACTTCTACATCTATCTCTCTTCTTTATCTCTTCTTCTTTTTCTCTTATTTCAAACCAAATCGAAACAGTACATATCCGGTTTGGTTTGATTTCTCTAGCATTATGTATAAAAATCAAACTGAATCAAACCGCATGTAAATATCAATTTTAATTTTAATTTTAATTTAAAAAATAAACTAAACCAAACCATATCGGACCATAACCAACCAACCATAGTCGCCGGCACCCAATTGCAATGGACAATTTTCTCATTTTCCCAAAGTAAAACGACCCAAACGCATCCCTACTAATTCTGATTGCAGTCCGTCCGTTGCTTGAGAATCCGCCATGAGAAAGAACAGAAGCGGAGGAGGACGAGAAAAACAAGACCACCGCCCTCCCCAAGACGAGGACGACGAGACGTGGACTCTCAAACCTCCACACAATCAAGACCAAAATCTTGACGCACCTTCAGTCCCTTGCACTTCTCAGGCACAGAGTATTGATGAGGAAGCAAATAGGCAGCAAGAAAAACAAGAAGAAGAAGAAATAATTGCAGTTGAGGCGTCTGAGTCTAGTAAAGGGGAGGATGATGATGTTCTGAGTAGATTGGAAGAGTTGCAGCTCGGTGTGGAAGAGCCCAAGTTGTCGGATGAGCAGCTAAGGATTGATGATCAGGCTCAGGAGGATGAGGTAGTGTTCAAGTTTTTAATTTTCTTATTATTCAATAAGCACAGGAGTTGAAAACATGAAGGGCCGCTTTGCTTTGGTAATTGAGTCGTTTAAGCTTCTAATATAATTTATTAATGAGGGTAAAGGAAATCAATCAAATTGCTACATTAAAAACATGAACGGGTGATTTCATAATCGAGATGATAGGGTGGGGGTAATGTTTATGTAGCAAGATTTTGCATTTCCCAATAAATTGTTGAGCTAGATATAGAAAAGAGTAATCTCTCTATGTTGGTGTAATACATAATGAGGGAGAGACGGAAGCTAAATAAAAAGCAATGCAAGATTAATGTGACTCTATTTATGTTTGCAAACCATCTGCTACTAGTTAAATAATCTGGTGCTCACATATAGCAGCATCTTGAACCTCATTATTTTTATTTATTATTATTATTATTATTATTTTGTTATTGTTGTTGTTGTGTTTCTTTGGACCTTTTCTCATCCTTTTAAGTTTGTGACAGTTGCTCGCTATGGAGTCCATTTATGGGGACAACTTTTTCATCTTTGAAAGACAAAGAGGCTGTCGATCATTCCAGGTTTGGCAATAATCCACTACTTCAGAGCTCCTTTAATCATTATTTAGTGAAATAAGTAAATATGTGAACACATATGCAGATTCATATACATATTGAAGCTCCTGGTGAAATTGCTGTTACTACAAAGTTGAATTCATCTAGTGATCTTAAGACCAGAAGCGACGGTTCTGATGAATTCTCATACTCTTTCAAAGCGCAGCATCTTCCACCAATTATGTTGACATGCTTGTTACCTAAATCATACCCAAGTCACCTACCACCGTATTTTACAATATCCGTTCAGTGGGTGCATTCTAGTAAAATCTCCCATTTGTGTTCTGAGCTGGACTCAATATGGAGAGAACAACCAGGGCAGGAGGTTATATACCAATGGGTGGAATGGCTACAAAATTCTTCGCTTTCGCATCTTGGTTTTGATAAAGAAATAATTCTTGGTCCTTACGGGGTGAGAGATGCTGGAGATAGACGTGCAGTTACTGGAAGTGTTTCCCCAGATGTTGACATTCCTTTTATTAGAAGTTACAACGATGATAGACTCCATGAGAATTTTCACAAAAATTTGCATGAGTGCTGCATCTGTTTTAGTGAGTTTGCAGGTAATCTGACATAAACCTTTCTTGACACAGATTCTTTTGAATTTGACATAGAATTTATTTCTATTAAAAAATTGGTTTTTTTTTCTTTTCTCTTTTGGGCCTTGAGAAATATAAAACATATCTAATATTTACTTAGTTCACTTATAGTTGTTAGACTAGTTTTTCTCTATGCTTGAGAATTATTAATAACGTTGGCACTAGAGGGTCTTTTTCATAAGATTTATGCTGACTCTATATTCTGGTTGAGGGAACTAAAGTATGATCATTGTTTGCATACACAAAGGGAAATAATCATTGAACAATTATGTTGGGAATTTTCATTCAAATCATTTATCCGCAATAAGAGCAACAGTTCAATACATTTCATTCATTACCCAAGCCAAAAAGAAATTAACTTAGTTACAACTTACACATGATTTTCTCTAGGCTTTTCCAGTATGATTTCTACACATGCATACAAGTACATGTAAAACTTAATATTCATTTGTCTGTGTGTTAAACAATGTCCTTGGGATGGATCTGTCTAAGATTCCGTCCTTAGGATGAAACTATCAGGATTCCATTTTGCCTGAATTCATTAAAATTATTTCATGATTGATTGTAATTACCTGGTCATAAGCTCTCGTTAGCTTGTAATTAGCTTAATTGATTCATCCTTAGGAGGCAGCTTAACTGATTCATCCTTGGGAGGTGTACCATCTATTGAACTTACTGTCTATGAAAAATCAATGCAGGTCTTATTCACCGCTCTAATTGATCTATCTTTCTAGGTACTGAGTTTGTCAGACTTCCATGTCAGCATTTTTTCTGTTGGAAATGCATGAAGACTTATTCAGACATGCATGTCAAGGAAGGCACCGTAAGCAAACTGCAGTGTCCTGATGCAAAATGTGGGGGTATGATTCCACCAGGTTTGTTAAAACGATTGCTTGATGATGAAGAGTTTGAACGTTGGGAGTCCTTAATCTTAAGTAAAACACTAGAGGCAATGTCGGATGTTGTGTATTGCCCAAGATGTGAAACTCCCTGCATAGAGGATGAAGACCAGCATGCCCAATGCTCAAAGTGCTTCTTTAGCTTTTGCACACTTTGCAAGGAGCGGCGCCATGTAGGTATTCAGTGCATGACACCAGAAATGAAACTTCACATCCTGCAGGTAAAATTTATACTCTTTGCTGTCCTTTTTATTATTATTATTATTTTTGGTTACGGGATGGGGGGAAATCATGTTTATCCCTTCATCAAAGCAGGATATTGTGCCTGAATCAACGGCCATTTGGTAGAAATGACAATCATAACTTATTTTCTGGTACTGAGACATGCTATGATTTGCTGTTAAAAATATTTGTTTCTTATCAAAACAAAAAGCAAGCTGTTGTAAAGGGAAAACAACACCACCACCTTTGCCCATATTTTTTAATGTAGTATGGGCAAATGCTGATGATTCCCTTAAGTTCCACATGGTAGAATTTGCTGATAGGCTTAGTTAAAAAACACATATTTGCTTGTGAAGGGTTGATACTGTATAAATTCTATCTAATTTAGTTTTTTCAGGTTTGAAACTTTATGTCAGTTACAAATTCATCTGTGTAGTCTGACTTTATTGTATAAGAATATGCAATGGTAGAGTTAAATGATCCAGAACCCTGATTTCTGCCTCTTCTTACATTCACACAAACAAGTTTCTGTTTTCGTTTCTGGTTCAGCAGGCATCTAGTTCTCATCTGATGATTCAATTGTCATTTTATTTACCTTGTAACTTGAATCTGATTATGTGCCAAATATTGAACTATTTTTATCATACTATAAATTGTTGTTATTCTTCTCAAAATGAAAATACAGAGGTTCAAAGGCACGTTCTTGCCATGATAAATATATCTTATTTGTGCAATTAGTAATATGTTTGCAGCTGTGAATTCCTCCAAGTCTTTTGGGTTAGGTAAATACACAGTGCTTTGTTGCAGTACTAGGCGAATAAATTAAACAGGTCTTAGCTGTCAGTTTCTCCACAATGGTATAACTTCATGTCTCCTTAACATTTCATAGCCATTTTAGCAGCTGAGATAAAAGACATATGTGGCAATATAAACTGTGGTTTATGGTATTCATTCAAAAGTAAAAAAGAAAAAAACTTTGTCTTATGGTTGCTGCAAACTGACCACGTCAACCTCAGGCTAATTTTCCTATGGATTATCTCAATTCACTAAGTGCAAAATAGTTTTACTGTCTCCAATGATATACATGATTGGACCATCGCAAACTCTGTCAATTTACTTCTGCCATGCCCAACTACCCCCATTTAGATGTCATTTTCACTTCGATTCAATAACTCCCATATCTCCTTAGTTTTTCATAGGCATTTTGACAGCTAAGAAATGGTGTGCTTTATGGTAGCTGCAGAATGGTAAAGTTTTCTTTTAATGTTTGAGCATCCAACTCAAATTAATTGGCAATGGTTGGAGACATCCTCATAGGTATTTCAGTGCTAGGCTTAGAACTAAATGCAAGATATATTCTCAATAGTGTTATAGTCTGCAGATCAATTTATGATATCTGAGTTAAACATTTCTTTGGTCCCACCCTTCTAGAGAAAAAGGATATCTATCTTTCATTGTCTATTGGAAACTTCATATTATTTTAATTTACTAGTGAGAATTGAACACAAACAAATTTATAATGCAGGAACGTCAAAATTTTGGTCAGTTGAATGACAATCAAAGGCGCAAAGAACGTGAGGAAATCAATGAGATTCTCAGTGTGAGGGAAATTCTTCGCGATGCAAAGCAATGCCCATCTTGTAAGATGGCAATATCACGAACTGAAGGTTGCAACAAGATGGTGTGTAAAAACTGTGGGCAATACTTCTGTTACCGCTGTGATAAGGCAATTGAGGGATATGATCATTTCAGGTTTCTAAATTGATTTAAGTATTTGAGGCTATTCCTATTCTCTATTTGTATGTTCATCAATATGTATATACATATTTTCTGTAGAACTAATTAGCTTTGTATTAATTGAAGAGATGGTGCATGTGAACTGTTCCCGCAAGAAGCAATTCAGAACTGGGAGGCACAGATGAATCCTCGACAGGTTTTGGGTCAGATTCAAGCTGAACTCTTTGCTGCACATGGTCAATTATGCCCTAATTGTGGTCAGTTTAATGCAAAGGTGAGTCAATATTGGGCCTTGATACAAATCAGATATTCATGGGTTTACTTGATGGTTAATAAGGAAATTCATTATGTTCTCTTTTTGTTTTTTCCAAAAGTAGTAAATGTCCTTTTTGTCTTTCTGAGGATTTTTGGAGTTGTGTCAATATGATAAATAGAGTTTCTGCCTTTTCCGATCAGATTGGCAATAACAATCATATGTTCTGCTGGGCATGCCAAAACCACTATTGCTATTTATGCAAGAAGATCGTTAGGCGAAGTTCTCAGCATTATGGACGTAAAGGTTGCACCCAACACACAGCCGGATAGTTGTGAACACAATTACACCCATCTATTCAAAGGAGAAAAACTGTAAACGACAGAGTAACTGTGGACTCAGATCACATGTAACTGAACATTGTGATCGAAACATAGTGCAGGGTGAAAAAAAAAAAATTCCTATGCAAGGCAGTTCATGGCACTCTTCTTATTGGCTGCTCCATCTCTGCATTCTTCCCATTGCGCTGAATTTAACAAACTCCACTTCTTTTTTCTGCTCAAATCATTATGTTCTGGCAATGATAGATGTTCATCAGTGTTGTAAAGTTTTAGTGGAAATTGGCCAATACACCAGGGAAATTACAGTTTTGAAATTATTGTAAAGTGAGCTGTGGATAATACAGCCGAAAGCCATTGGTATGATATCAAAAAGCTTTTATGCGTTGATCTTTTTTTGTGTGTATAATTTGGATGAGTGCTTTTATGTGTTCATGTTTTGCAATGATTTCAGGTTTTAATGTTTTCTTTTATTTAATGCAGTTTAATTGCTTTTTTCTTTCATGGTAAAAAAGATAAATTGTATTTAATGCAGTTCAATTTGCTTTTCTTTTCTTTTTTTCTTGACTGTAATTACATTAGTTTGATGTATGTAGTGAGGCTTTACTAGACATGAATTACAGTGTCTAGTGGGATAACTTTATAATATTAATAAAATTTTAATTGAAAAACAGGCTGTAATATTCATTTAAGCCTGAATATAGTTTTTATGGCTGTAAAATTTAGTTAAGTTTATGATTTTTGTTGATGCATATTTGAGAACCAAAAAAAAAAAATTGATGTTTGAAATGATTATTTTCATAGTTTAGAATTATAGTCGCCTTTAGTCCAGCGCCCCATCAAACATAGGACAGAATTTAGTCCAAACCAAGCCTATTCTAGACAGTTCTCATAATTAGTCTTGTACAAGCCAGTCTTACGTAACATACAGAGCCTAGATGTATGACTAAAACCAGTTTTATAATACCCCGTTCGCTATTGATTGTAGTCATTGTGATATGATTTCCTGGCTAGCTTTGGTTTCAGATTATTTTCTCATGTGTCTCTGTGTGTGTTACTTTGTGCCTTTTGATTCATTCAGGTTGTATTTGCAGATATTACTACGAAAAGCCTGTGGTTGAATGTAACATATGAACATCATCAAATTTCTTCTACCAGAGATTTTTGTGCTAGCTTTCAGCCTGAAAGGCTATGCTGGGAAGGTTACTCTCATGCAGTTGTGTTGAAGAGGCTCGAAGAAGCCTTGAAGGAACACCAAGTGAATGAAGCATGTATGGGAGTCCTTTATTTATTTTAAAGGGTTACATGGCTTTCATGAGGATTTTGTTATTCGTAAGCCAATCACTAAATTGTGCTATTCGTCTGACCCTCACTGGCTACTAAAAGCATGTGAGTAGTCTGGTAATTTTGAAAGAGCGATCAGTGGCTAATCACTGAACTCTCTGCGATCACGTGTATCTCTCTTCAAATAACTAAAATAAATATTGTTCTCTATTTTACCCTTTTGACAAACCTGTCTCGTCTGCTTCTGCTCCTCTCTCTCTCTCTCTCTCTCTCTCTCTCTCTCTCTCATTTTCTGCTAGAACCCAAAGTTTATCAACTATCAGTCCCTCCTACCCTCTCAAATAGAACGTGAGGCGCCGTGAGATCTAGGAGGTGGTGCTCGGGATCTGGGCGGGGTGAGGCGCGGTTGGGGGGTATAGGGATAAGATATGTGGTTCAAATAGTGTTGACAATATTACTTCGATTTTTCTTCAAAAATACCGACAATTAAAGGAAGGAAATTGTTTCCTCCTCCGAATAAACGAAAAAAATGGTTACAGATTTTGTAGATTCAAGGGCTCGGTTCATTAATGTGTCAAATACAAGTTAATTATAGTGATAAGAATACACTTTGTATGTTTCAAATACACCACGTGGTTGGTGTATCATCCAATACACATAGGATATGTAGAAATATTTTATTTTTATTTCCTATGAAGATCATTCTACACTAAGTTAATATTTTATAACATAACAATCTGGTTTGGTTGATTCAATTATTACGGTGAGCTCAAATACGTGGAACCGTACTTTTGGACCTCTAAAATTGATGTGCGTAGCTTTTTTCAGCTTATTTTCTGATTTTTATTTCATTTTTTGAGATAAACAACAACAAAAATAAGAAAAAGGACAAGTGTCATGTAATACAATATGCGCCCCTCTCAGTGGATGCCACATGCCAATCATTCAATTTAATATGAATTTTCTAGCATTGAACTTCTAAAATTTAGGTAAATACATTAAAAATCCAAAAAAATACACTGAAAATTCCTACAAACTCCTTGTGACATTCTCTTCACCTTAAAGCTTCTAAAACACAAGTGTAGGGGGCTTTTTTGTTCCAGCAGCCTGACAACTGTGCTTGAGCTACTACGAGAAGAGAATGAGCAGGATTTCCCCAACGCCTGAGTTCAAGAACCCGGCTCCTAAAAGAGTTTTGAAAAATTTGCTAAAACTTTAGAAAACTACTTTCGGGTCCTTTTCACTAATAACCAAATTAATACATGGCTTGGCTTGAGGAGCTTGTGGCATGGGAGCTAAACTTTCACAAGTTTAGCAATTTGAGAGAGAGACAGCATGAGTTTCTTGCAGAATACAAAGATCAAAATGGGGCAGAAGAAAATTAGGAGGATTCCTATCTTAAGGAAAGAAGGAAACAACGAGAGACTAAGATTGGGTGGCTTGAGTAAATTCCCAATTGTTTGACAAAGCTTGGTCAGGCTCTGGATGATGATTTTGCTGGGTAGAAGAGGCTCCCTTTTATAAGCACGAAGAAACCTACTTTTATCTAGCTTTCTTCTTCCATTTTCCTTTGCTTCTTCCCATTCAATCCTACTTGATGAAATTTTCCTATCCAAGGCGCATGGCTAACGATTCCTTTGTGGTTCCAAGGGTTTGACGTAGTTGGACATCCCCATGAGGGTGAGGCGCCACTTGCTTTCCTTCTTGTTTTTTAAAACGGAGCTAATAGAGGAAAAGAAAACGAGTATATCTTTTGCCTGGTGGGTACTCTCCTTACATACATGGATTTCCTTTGGTTCATGCTATGGCTTCCCGTTGACTGTCTTAAAGCTTTGACAAAGATGGAGCACAATGTCAGATTTTTATAAGGCGTTGGGCTGGGCTTATGTGTACAGTGTTGGGTTATTAACGTATTATCTCCAGCATCTAATGGGTTTTCGTCAAGCTGCCGGAAATAGCTTACTTATCTTAGGCATTTTTACTAATGTAGGTTTATCTAAGTGTCATAATAGGTTACTAGATGTCCTCCTAAGGCATTGGACCATTCTTTTCTCCTTCTCTCATGCTAACCCATGTATTTGGGCCGAGGAATGGGCTTGAGTTTTAATACTCCCAAGTAGCTTAAAACTTTCATTCCTCGAGCCCTCAATAGGCCGTGTGATTGCTTGTTTCCTTCCATACCACAACCTTCTCAGCAAGCCCCGGGTAATTTTGTGGCTTTGGCCCACTTAAGCTTGTGGCACAGCTTGGTATTGGAATAGTGGTCCTTTGCACGTCGTTTATTTAACATGCTTGCGTTTGAGTTTTTATCATGCCGTGATAGGCTATAATTAGGCCAAGTAACATCGGATGGGTATACGAGCATGACTTTGTGTAGCCGGTATGCTCTTGACCCCTTTTGCGCATGCTTGCTTGGCATGACACGTGGCCTGTGGCTTGCATTGGTGCGTCCTACAAATTCTCTTTTGTCCCGATCGGACTTCCTTTGCGTTCAATCTCTCTGTGTTGGGCCATAAATTGATCTGGGCCTAGCCCCTTGGATTTTTGGGCCTCAACAAGAAGTTAATGTTCTATAGCATTACAATCTTATTTTGTTGATTCAATAATTACAATGAGCTCAAATTTGTGGAACCATAATTTTAAACCTCTTAACTTGATGGGTTTATCATGAGGAGAGCGTAGCTCTTTTTGGCTTATTGTTCTGATTTTTATTTAATTATTTATGAATTTTTAAAGATAATCAATAACAAATATAAGAAAATGATAAGTGGCGCCTTCGTAAGATAGCACGCGTCAATAATATAGTGAGCGCCCCTCTCAGCAGATGACATGTGTCAATCATTCAATTTAATATAAATTTTTCTAGCATTTAACTTCTAAAATTCATAATAAATACATTAAAAATCTGAAAAAATACACTACAAATTCCTACAAATTTCTTGTGACATTACCTTCGCCTTAAAGCTTCGAAAATCTCATTTTCACTTATAAGGATTCAAAGTGACGACAAAACTCAAATTAGTTTTTAAACAAACCAAAATCCAAGTTAATGTTCTATAACCTAACACTTTTGTTTCTTGATCCAATGATTACCATGAACTCAAAACGTGGAATCATGATTTCAGACCTCTAAAATAAAAGGGTTTGTGATAAGGAGTGTGTAGCTTTTTTTGTTATATTATTTTTATTTTTATTTAATTTGTTTTATGAATTTTTGAAGATAAACAACAAAAAGTAAGAAAACAACAGGTGGTGCTATCGTTGGACGACACGCGTCACTAATGCAGAAGGTGCGCTTGTATTTAGTGGCCACATGTCAATTGATTTAATTTAATATGAATTTTTCTATCATTTAACTTATAAAGTTCTTAGTAAATACATTAAAAATCTTTAAAATACACCGAAAATTTCTACGAACTTCAAGTGACATTCTCTTCATCTTAAAGCTTTAAAACTCCTCGTTTGAGTTATAAGATTCTAATTGGCAACAAAAACTCAAATTAGTTTCCAAACAAACAAAAACACAAGTTAATGTTCTATAACATAACACTATTGTTTCTTTGATTCAATAATTATCATGAACAAACATATGTATAATCAAGATTTTAACCTCTAAAATCGAAGGATTTGTTTTAAGGAGTGCATAGACTTTTTCGGTGTAATTTTATGATTTTTATTTAATGTTTTATGAATTTTTTAAGATGAACAACAACAAAAAGTAAGAAAAAGGACAAATGGCGTTGTGGCAAGACAACATGCGTCAATAGTACAGTATGCGCACCCTCACCAGCTGCCACATGTCAGACATTTCAATTTAATATTAATTTTTCAATTATTTAACTTCTAAAATTCGTAATAAATACATTAAAAATCTGAAAATACACCAAAAATTCTCACGAACTCCTTGTAACATTCTTTTCGCCTTAAAGCTTTGAACATCTTATTTTGATTGATAAAAATTCAAAGTGGCAAGAAAAACTCAAATTAATTTCTAAACAAACCAAAATACTAGTTAATGTTTTATAACTTAACACTTTTGTTTCTTTGATCCAATGATTACTATGAACTCAAATATATGGAATCATGATTTTAGACTGCTACAATTGAAGGGTTTGTCATTAGGAGTGCGCAAATTTTTTCGGTTTCTTTCTCTAATTTTTATTTAATTATTTATGAATTTTTAAAGATGAACAACAACAAAAATAAGGTAAAAACATGCTATGTGGCGCTCTCGGAGGACGACACGTGTCAGAAATGCTGTAGTGTTCAAGTGAGTGTCATTTTTTACGCTGATGTGGCTTACAAATGGATTGGAAAAGAGTGCTGCTAAACGAGTTGACGTAGTGTGGCAATTGATCGGCTGAAACCTTAGCCTAAAACATGTAACTCTGGAATCCACAAGGAAATATGAGAGAAACCTCATATTTATTTGATAAACTGGAACAACCAAAAAAACTTTAACCACAGGTAAAGTATGTTTAAATACTCTTAGAAACCCTAGGAATTAATAAAGGAATTAAATAGGAAAATAAAAAGTTTCCAAAAACTGTAAAAACTTTAAATTTGAATTTCAAGCTAGTAAACGATCTCGGATGCTCGAAAAAGTCCATACATTATATTCTCTTCGAATGACGAGTCATGGGCCCAAATCTGCAGTTTACCTAATTTGCCTTTGCGCTTGCATCGCTCCAGCTCCTCTTCAATTGCTTCCGTCATCTGTTCTACATCATGAACCCTAAAATTAACTGAATACACCATAATATTTTAATCAAAATATAAAATTAACCAAGTGACTATTACTTTACGATCATTGGTTGCATCCTGAATTCCAGCCACGTCATTATCCACATTACCATTTATATCTGTACAATCATTGCTCTGAAACAATATTTGTTGCTTTCTTTGGATCCCCTAACTCCACCCGTCTAAATGGCTCATATATTTTTCCATTTTGTTTTGCATTTTTTGTTCACCTTCAGTGGGGCGCTTTTTTTTAACCATCTCCGAACATTTGGGTTTACGCCCATTCTTTAAGAAAGAATGGTCAGGTTAAGAAAACCTCACTTCTACTCAATTTTCTTCTACTTTGTTAGCCATTCATTGACATGGTCAATTACTTTTAGATGTAGAATCATCATTTAGAGCTTAGGTTTAGGTTTTAGTCTTGGATTATTTTGTCGTTTAGATTTTAGGGTTTAAGTATCACATTTCGAAAGGGTCATTCTATACCCTAAAGAATTAGCCATGTCACTATAATGGAATAAAGTTGAAAAAACTTGAGATACATGAGATTTTCTTGCGGCCATCCTTTAAGAAAGAACAGACATCCTGCAGAGAGAATGTCACATATATTATATGTATGTGTATGTATTTATATAAATATGTATCATATGTATGTATATGGACCTTTAAAACGAACGCTTAATGAAGTTTGTTTATTTACTTACTGATATTATCTATTTACATGAGCTTTTGCCCCTAATCATGTGTGTGATTAAGCGCCATCCAGATAGCAGCACTTGAGATTCCTTGACTCACACATTGTTTAATCTAATCAAACGTCCAGATGACCAACAAAAAAGAATGATAATGGATGTAGGATGTTAGTCGAAGTACTACATTTATTTGTAATATAGCTGCTTTGTTTTTGACTTGTTCCTAAATCTTCTAATTGGATTTCAGGCATGTGTTACCCTTGCTAAGAATGTAGGAGAGATAAGAACAAAAACAAAATGCCCATTTCTCCTACCCCCCATCCGTCATCCCTATCCCCAAAGAATGCCCTCATCCTTCCTAATTTCTCTGTAAACTATAATGACTGCACATAAATAGAACACATATCTTTGGTCTTCCATTAGAGTTGCCAAAAATATCAAGAATATACATGAGCTCATCTCCCCAATCTGATCCCTCATACACTCATTCTAGATGGGGTGAATACCTTTTGTGTGGGTGACTTGATTGGTTGAGCAGGGGCACTTGTTTTATTTGCATCTATCTAAGAGTCTTGCCCATCAAGAAACTCTTAAGAAGTCCTTATTGTATTAGGTTTATAACTTCTAATCCACAATTAAATAGGAATCCTTCTAGCTCTTGTATTAGCCTTAAAACACTAATTTTAATACAGTTGCAGGTTTAGTTGTATTTGAACCCCTTATTGATATCAAGTCTTAGAATCCTTTGATGTTTATAAGACTACACTTTAATAGGTTAGACATCTCTATGTCTAACAGTCTCCCACTTGGTCTAATGATCATCAAGAACTCAGTATCAACTATAATTCCTAATCAAGTCACTGTCAATCAAAAGAACAAGCATCGTCACTGTCAATCAAGACTTATTGAACATTTCAATATTTCAAGATCTTTATAATTACACTACAAGCTCTCAAGATCACATGAGACTTCCGTCAAGACTAGAATGCAGAATGATTATGACCAAACTTAATTTGTGTTCCTCCCTTAAGAGATTACCAAGATCTCTCCTTAATGACTCTATAGTATGAATTCATGTCTTATGCTTTGACTGTAGCTAGCTATACTGCATGATGACATGTAACTGGATTCATTTGTCAAGAATAATAAACATAATACTAAAGTCACATAATTTATTAAAAGAACTGAACCAAACAACATTAAACAAAAATTGAGTGGAATAAAACTCAACTCCCACTAATTTTACATATCAAAACTGAACCGCATAATCAAAATTGTAACAAATTTTCCATTAACACTTTTGGGAATAACGTTATACAGTAAATCAATGAACCAATGCAATTTTATTTCTTTTACCTTCTACCTTACAAGCTTGAAACAAAAACCTTAATGCTTATTAGTAATCACAAATTCAATGAAAGATAAAAGTCATTGATTAACCACTGCCAATTGAAAATATGAATTAACAAGAATAATTAACACATCCAAATAATCTTTGTTCTTATTAGCCTTAAAACCCTTAATGAAGAACTCGAACATTAAGTGATTAATCAGAAACAGTCAAAACTAAATGTATGCAACAAAGAAGACCACTAAATGCTCCCACTCATCAAGCACATATTTTGTAACCAAAACATGTTACGGAAGCTATGAACATGAAACAGATAACATGTCACATCCCGGGATCAACTCCGCCGTAGCACGATATTGTCCGCTTTGGGCCCCCCTCTCTGCCCTCACGGTTTTCTTTCTGGGAGCTCACGAACAACTTCCCAGTGGGTCACCCATCCTGGAATTGCTCTAGCCCCCAACTCGCTTAACTTCGGAGTTCCTACGACTCCGAAGCCAGTGAGCTCCCAAAAGGCCTCGTGCTAGATGGATGCGGGTGTGCACATATAAGGCACATCACCCCCTCTCCGTTGGTTGATGTGGGATCTTACATAACATGTCAAGATGTTTTCATATGCAGGCTGGACTTTAATCAAGAAATAACAATAAATGCATTCAACTTTATTCAGTTTGTATCTTAAGCACCAATTAAATTTTCTTTAACCAATACAAGCTAAAAACCGCAAGCATTGTAAGAACTATAGTAGCCAAAAACGAAACAGCCAGTCATCCAAACATTAGTCAGAAATATATAGATGCACAAAACCAACAACCAGAAAACAGTTCCAAGTATGCTTCAAAACCTTTAGTAGCTTATCAAAGTACAAGATAATAAGGTATTGAGTGTAAAGCCCAAAACTTTACATCACTTCTCCCACTTGGGCATACACTCACTACTTTACCACTTCAATATATAATGCACCAATAACCTTATGATTATAAACACTTTAAAATACAGTGTAAAAGAACTTTCAAGGTGTGCTCCTAATGTACTTTACAGTATAAACCTAAATGCACAAAACTGTCAAGCGATTTCTAGCAATGATATGTGCTTACTTGAAAATTTATCATAATTAATTTATAGGTTGGATTAACTTCAAAATTCCATGGATAAAAACTAGAGACATTGATATTCACAGAGTAAAATATAGAGTCTTTTATAGCTAATTAAAGGTTTAAAATTGACCTACAAGATTAACCAAAAAATTTGCCAGCACATACTTTTCCTGAATACAGATCACTTATAAACTTCTCAGAAATAAACTATACATCCAAAAATCATGAAATTTTGCAGTGTAAAATAAGACACATATTTTCAGCATACCAAAAAATGAGGTCATTTGAAGATCTTTAGATGAGTCATACAATAATCTTTACACATAATGCAGAATCTGTCAGGAAAATGTTGTGCATATGTTTCGTGTTTATAAATTCACCAAAAATTCAATTATCAACATATTTTCATGAATTCTGCGCCTAAAGAAAGATTAGAAAATGATCCTTCTCGCGTAATTTTATCATGAATTAATTCAAACTACAACATCACCCAAACAGACATCATAGCAGCATAGCTCAAAACTGAAAAATATTTAACTATGCTGACAATATGCACCTCAAAATTTGATTATCCTGATGCATTCTAAACATCATACAACATAAAGTTCCATGTAGATACTAAAATAATAATAATAATAATATTGTGGGAACACATACGTTGGCAGCCAATAAGAAGATGACACGTGAAAAAAAGGGTATTCCTTAGGTCTACTAATTACCCTAATTAAATCCTATTTAATTAGGAAATTATTTTTGGTTTAAGATAGGAATATCTCCCTAAATCAAGGAACCAATTTCCAGCAAATCTCTTTGATTAATTCCAATCATCTTTTTGGATAAGAATAATCATAATTAAATAAGAATTCTTCTTCAGGCCCTAGCCCAGCAAGCAGCAAGGAGACTATAAATACATGGCTACACAACACATATGACGTAATTCTGAAACCCTAGATAAATCTCTCTCTCTCTCTCTCTCTCTCTCTCTCTCTCTCTCTCTCTCTCTCTCTCTCTCTCGCCACCCCGCTACTGTGAATGCTGCTCCAGCTCTTGGCGTTGCACCGGCCCAAGCTGTCGTTCCAACACCCAGCCTCGCGGCCACGAATGTAGCTCCATCACAAGGCGCCACCACAAGGCTCCATGGTTGAGACCAAGATTCAAGCACATGGCCCCATGGCCTCCGTAAACTTGCAGCCTCACAGCCTTACTGCTAGATCCGAAATCTGTGGCACTGCCGCGACACATGGTGGAACCATCAACCAAGGCGATCTTGGCGATGTTGCCAATTTGGCTCCATTGTCCAACAACTACATCCTTTCCTTCCTTTGTCATATTGTTTGACGAATTCTCTCGCGCACACCTCCAATGAAATCCTAGTTAGCATGTAATTGGGCTCCACACAATTCTCTCCTCCTAATCCACGCAGTTAAGCATACCTTAGTCTTAGAGTTGACCAACCGACTCAAAGAGTAGACGACCAAAGCAACTTGGTTGGACAACTCATGAAATAGAGCAGGCAATTTGAGAGGTCCCAAGCAAATTGAGCAGGCTCGAGAAGGTAAGGAGAATGACAAGGACGCGATGCCTAGCACTCTAGTATTTCAAAGCATCCTCAAGCTCAAGCTCAAGTAGATCAAATCTTTGTTCGAGGGTAGGTCCCAAAACTAATGTGCACGAGAGGTTAGGCCTGCAATCAAATGTTCATGCACGTCCAGGCCTGTAGAGAAAAATTCATGCTAGATTAGGCTCCCAAGGAGATCAGCCTAGCGATCCTCTTCATGAGATACATGAAGATGCTCACCAGCCTACTTTGAAAGAGCCATTTCACATAGACAAGCCACAGAAAATCCCTCGCAAGCTCAATCTACCAATATGCTGCTCAAGCAAGACAACCGAGGAGATCAACCGCCAATAGTCAATGAGGAGGTCGATCAGCGACGCCTGCTTCATGGGAGACACCAACGTGACTCACAAACTTTGCGAGTAGAAGACGTCGAGAAGCTTATGAATGACCAACTTCGAGACTTGAAAGTTGGAGGAGCCTTGGAGGATGCCCTGCGTAGGGAGGTAGACCAAGTAAGGGTGGGCACAGTTAGGTTCAGCCCGATTTTTATTTAAAATTTGAACCAAACCGGCACTGTTCACTCGGTCCAGTTCGGTTCGGATTTTGACTAAAATGACTTGAAGAATCGAACTAATCCAAACCTACCGGTTCCAGTTCGGTTCTGTTGGTTCTAGGTTTTTTTTTTATGCAACTCTGAACACCTTTCTCTTGCTATAAGACTAACAGATCCAAAAAAAAAAGTACAAAAGATGGAAAAAGGAAGAAGATCACATGGACAAAATTGACGCCTAAAAAGATCCAACCATAACAGATCTAAGTATTTTATCCATGTGCAACAATAACAAATCCTTGTGCGATGGTGGCTGTGATGGTGCGAAGGTGTAGAAAAATATGAGAAATAGTGAAGATAGATAAAGTATAAAGAAGGGAGAGAAATAGAGTACACAAAGAGGAAAGCATCGGAGAGAGAGAGAGAGAGAGAGAGAGAGAGAGTAGAGGAAGAAGAAGAGAGTAAATGAGAAAAGTAAAAAAATAATTTGGTGAGGAAAATAGGAAGGGAAGAAGAAAGTGAAGGGAGAAACATAAAAAAAAAAAATTGGAATCTTTTGGAGGTGTGGAATCAGACCTCAAAACCAAAAAAAAAAATTTAATTAAACTAAGAGAAAAGGAAGAAGAAGAGTGAGAGAGAGAGTGTCGGCACAGAGAAGAGAGAAAAGAATAAGAAAAAAGAAAAAAAAAAGATTAAGGAAAGATGGGGGAGTGGCGGCTAAGTAAAGAAAATGAGAAACTAAGGTTATTACTTAAATTGGGGCTATAGGTTAGTGTTATTGGGCTTTAGGATTTTTTATATATAAAGTTGGGCTTGAGGATTTTTTTTTATATAAAGTTGGGCTTTAGAATTTTTTATATATATAAAGTTGGGCTTTATGCATTGAGAGAATATTGGGCTAAAGGTAGAGAAAAGTGGGCTAAAAATATAATTAATTAATTAATTTAAATAACTGGACTAGTTTGGATTGGATCGGTTCTGTGTGGTAGAAAACCGAGACTGAAATCGGTCCAGTTCGGTTCTGTTCTGGTTTTTGACTTTTCAATCAACACAGTTTTTTTCAATTTTTTTTTGTTCGGTTTGGTTCAGCTTTGCGGTTTTGAGATTCCGATGCCCACTCCTAAGACCAAGTAAACTCATCTCCTTTCACCAATGAGATCAAGCAGGCGGCCTCGCCAAGGTGATTCACAAAGCCATCTTTCATGCCATTCAAAGGGGATTCCGATCCCGAGAGCCATTTAAAGCATTTCAAAAGTGTCATGATTCTCTACAAGTCTGAGGATGCATTGATGTGCAAGGTGTTTGCAATGACCTTGTTGAGGGCACCTCAAGATTGGTTACAAAACTTACAATTTGGGTCAATAAGCAGCTGGAGAGACCTTCACAAAGGAGTACACCTTTTACCGGACGGTCAAGAAGCAGCTTGACCACTTATTCAACTTGCCCAAGAAGCATGATGAGTCTCTCTGAGACTACATCAAGAGGTTTTAAGTAGAAAAGGCTAACATTGTGGGATACGATGATTGAATTGCATCATCTACTTTTAAGAAGGGCTTGCCAGCTGAACACGGCCTATACCGCGAGCTGACCATCGCTCCCAACCAGACTATAGCAGAGGCCTTCACTACTGCGGAACGCTATGCACTTTAGGATGATGATCAAATCACTGCAAAAAAGTCCCTAAGCAAGTCAATCAGCCATCAAGTCAGAAGGGTGATAGATCCAGCAGCAGGGACCATGGGGGAAAGCGCAAATCAGAACCCCAAGAGAGCACCCTAGTAGATAAGAGTTACACTAAATTCTCTATCCTGACACATCAAATCTTAGCCCAAGTGAAAGACGAACCCTTACTGAAGAGACCACCACATTTAAAATGAGATCCAATTAAGAGGTATACAAACGATTGCTTTACTTGAAAAAAACACCTCGAGAAGTTGATGAGAGATGGCCATTGCATAGAGTTCGTGAAAAAGAAGGCTATCCAGCAGATCGAGGACCGTGATGCAGCCAAGGAACCTCCCCAGAAAGTCATAAAGATTTACACAATCCTGGCCAACTTCAAGGAGTCAGGAATGACCAGAAAGGAAAATAAGAGGAAGATTAAGCAGACAATTGTGATCTCCCAATACTTCACATGCTGCCCAACAATAGAAGACGATCCCGTAATCGGATTTCAGAAGAAAGACCTGATCAGGCTTGATCTGCGACACAATGATGCCCTCGTCATTGACATCGAGATTGCGCAGGCCCTGATCGAATGGCTTCACGTCGATGAGGGCAGCACGTCTAACATCTTGCACCTTTCAGTTGTCTAACAGATGAGTATGGAGACCAAGATCAACAAGTCAGCCAAGTCACAGACGAATCGTGATCAGCTCACAGACATTCATGATCATAGATGAAATCTCCTCTTACAATGACATCCTGAGCAAGCCATGGATTGGTAAGATCATTGCCATCATTTCCGCCACGCACCAGAAGATTCGCTACCCAAACCCTCGAGGTAGTGTCGGGCAGATCAATAGCAACCAGGCGATGGCAAGAATATGCTCAAGCTAAAGGCTGAAGAAGAGCAAGCAAACCCAGTTCATCCCTGTAAATCAAGCAGATCATAAGGGAGCAGAACAAGCAGGGGAGGAAGCAGATCCCGTTCTTGACAATCGAGCAAACCAGAAATAGCCATTCCGCAATAGCAATCAAAGTTCCATGACCAAGACGAAGAAATCCATCCAAAGGTCTCTCCTGATGAATGATAGAAGCCCAAGAAGAACATTAAGCTAGTATCCCTTGATCCTGACAAGCTAGAGAGAAAACTGCAAATCGACTCGCGCTTAAGCTTGGAAGAAAAGGTTAAGCTGACTACCTTCCTTCAGAACAAGAAGGATGTGTTCGCATGGTCACTATCTGACATACATGGAATTGACATGCAGATCATCTGCCACAGGCTACATGTCAACCCATCTAGTAAGCCAGTAGAGCAGAAGAGATGCAATTTTGCACCCGAGCTAGTTGCAATCATTGAAGCCGAGATTGACAAGCTCCTAGCTGCCGGCTTCATTGAAGAAGTCTTCTACATAAAGTGGCTGGCCAATGTTGTTCTGGTAGCAAAGAAAAACCCAAGCAAGTGAAGAGTGTGCTTGGACTAAACCGACCTTAACAAGGCATGCGCGAAGGACAACTTTCCACTGCTAAGAATTGATCAGCTCGTAGATTTAACTTCCGGTAACTAGTTGCTCAGCTTCATAGACGTTTGCTCCGGCTACAATCAAATCATGATGCATGAAGACGACAAAGCAAAGACTTCTTTCATAATCGAAATAGGCACATACTGCTACAAAGTCATGCCATTTAGGCTGAAGAACATCTAGGCAACCTACCAGAGGCTCATAAATAAGATTTTCAAGAAGAAGATCGGCAAGACTATGTAAGTCTACGTAGATGACATACTGGTCAAAGCTTCCCAGCGAGCAGATCACATCAAGAACCTTGCCGAAGACTTTAGTCTGTTTAGAGCAACCGATTTCTTTCAAAGCTTGACGAAAGAGATACAAAGTCTGACGAGTAGAGCAGCCAATCTTAACCGATTTCTTTCAAGATCCATTACAAGTGAATCCATTCTTCAAAGTCTTGAAGAAAGAATAGAGAGACAAGTGGAATGAAGAGTGCGAAGCAGCATTCCAAGAATTGAAAACATGGTCGTTTGAATATTGATGGGTGTTCAGATGCAGATTGGGCAGGTAGTGTAACAGATAGAAGATCCATATCTGGTTACTTCACATTCATGCGAGGTAATTTAATGACATGGAGGAGCAAGAAACAGAAGGTAGTAGCTCTATCTAGTGCAGAAGCCGAATTCAGAGGTATGACTAATGTAACATCCTGACCCAAAAATTTAATTATATGTGAATTAAATTAATTTAATAAATTTTGAATTTACAATTTTACCCTCGGAGGTAGGGTCATTTTGGTAACTTTTAAGTTCGGAAGGATTCTGGGGAAATGAATGGCACAATTACGTAAATCGTGCCGAGATAAGTCCGTATACACTTAGTGAGCTTGAATCGGAGTTGTAACGAAGAAGTTACAATCAAAAGAAGCTCGGTGGCAAAATCGTAAATATTTCAAAATAGGTTTATTAAAAATCAAATTTTCTTTCATTCCTCTCTCTCTCTCTCTCTCTCCCTCTGATCGCGACAACCCCCTTGTTTTTTTTTTTTGAAACAGTCAGTTGGCTCTTTCAGCCACTGCTGTCGCCACAGCACACCACCAACCACGGCACCAGTCCCAAAAAGATTGCCATCTCCTCCTCCTTCCATCCCACCCCACCCTTGACGCCGGCAGCTACCACGATCGTCGAAAAAATGAGAAATACCGCTGATTTTTACGTGAGTTTTCCATTGCTCGTTTCTGACATTTTCAGCCACCAAATCTTGCGATCTAGGTATGCTTTTTCATCCTGTCAATGAGATCTAGTTGATGGTTGGGTTATTTAGGATCAATTTCTGTGTTTTGGTTGTCAATTTAGCGATTAAAGTTTTGGCCGGTCTCGGCTCTCGATTCTGGCCATCTCCGGCCACTTTTTGGGGTTGGTCCAAGAACAAAAGTTGCTCCCCTCAATGTCCTAATCATGTAGGTATAAGTCTTGACCCGCGGTTTGGAGATTTTACGATCGCCGGAATCACTTTGGACACCCACGTTTTGCCGGAGCGTGTGCCGGTGTGTGGGCGCTGTTTGGGGGTCCCTCTTGGTTTTGAAATGATCGCCATGTCTTCCCGAGCACTACGGTATGGTCGGATTTGAATTTGGTTATCGTTTGACTGTCGATTGGATATCGCATCTTAGGTGTTATCCGGGTTTGACATGTTTGGACCATTGGATTGACTCCAATTTTATATATGTTGATATAGGCATCTCTAGGATCGTGTAAGAATTCGCGGATCTTGAATCGGAGCCCCAAATGTTCTGATTCAATAACCTAAAGTTTGTGTTAAACGATAACCGTTCGATCTTACGATCGGGAGCAATCCGACAGTTCGATTCGGACCAAACTTGCAGGACATGTTTAGTAAACCTTGTTGAACCTATAGGAACTTTCGGATCATAAAACGGAGGTCGTGGGTCCCGTGGCCCCGGTTGACCCAATTTGAAAAGTTTGACAGCCTTGTTGACCGAGCGTCTTCTGAGGCTATCCCATCTTCCGAAACACGTAGTTGGACCTTAGGACTCGTTCCTCGTACACATACTTGAAACCCAGGAAACTAGGATTTGAAATTAACTTTCTCATTCGAAGTATTTATATTAATTTCGTACTCGTATTCTGAAATAGGTACTCCGGCTACTCAGGGTCAAGCAACGTGGGACTACTTGTGAGTGGACATTTTTTTAAGATGCTAACATTATTTTTAAGACGGGAAGCTAAGCATGATGATTTAATGATTTATTGAGTTTATTATTTCATTAATTGTTGAACATAATATTTATATATATATATATATATTTGAAATAAATATTTGGGTTTTGTCATATTACAAGTATGTTGAGTTGATATATAATATTTTCGAGAATTTCTATCTATGATTGGTTATGTGTGGGGTACGTGGGGTGTTGGTTTGGGATTATGAAAAGAGAGTGGATTATAGTATGTCAGTTGAAGTGCTACACGCACTACCCTATGTATCTCCCCAAATAATTAAAATGTGGTGATACTTGGATATGTCGGAACCCGGGCACCCTTGACGGTTGTTTCGTACGTGCTAGTGAGCTTAGTTAACACAAGAGAAGTTCAACATAAGAATAAGAATAATTCCATGTGTGTTAGAATTGTAACATGAAAGACACATGCTTTTTGATTCCGTGTGTGTTAGTTAACACAAGAGAAGTTTAACATAAGAATAATTTCAATACCGATGCCTCAATAAATGTAGTAAAATTAAAGAGTAAAAATAAATTCAATGGTGCATTCCTCGCCAAGAATATGCATGGAAGATATATCAATGTGTTGTAAAAGTAGAGTCTGGAGTCCCCAAAATGCCCCTCCCCTAATGTCTATAAATTGGACTTCCCTTAGATAGAAATGACACAATCTGATATGAATGAGAAATGCAGACAAAGAATTCAACATGAATTCAGATTTCTATTCCTTTCTCTCTCTCTCAATTTCCTCCTCAATTCTCCAGTTTTATAACACGTTATCAGTACGAATTCGCTCAATCAATACCAGCTGAATTCTCTGATGAAACTCAGATCTCTCATCCCTGTCTCCTTCCATCCATCTCTGCTGCTCCACTGCTTCAAAATAAATCCCACAGAAAAAGAAAAAAAAAAAGCCCAGAACCCAAAAGAGAAAAAGATTCCGATCGGCCCTTTTATCTTTATCTCCCCTCGGTCTCTGCCTCTCTGTCTCCTCCGCTCTTCAGCCTTTAGCCACTGTTGAAGATTATAAATTAACACACACAAAAAAAAATCTGCTTTTTCGCAACCTGCAGGTATGCCACAAGCTTCAACAGCCATATGTTTGAGCATGGATCAAGCACCAGAACTCTGCCCATTGCTCCATGCTCTCCTTCTCAGTCACCAACGTCATAGGCAGTGGTGGCTCAGGCGACAACAATATGTCTGAGCTTGACGTCACAACCCCGACCACGTTCGACAGTTCCTACTTCAAGATTGTGATGACTCTGCAGCAGATCCAAACTCTGATCGAAGACTCATCCCACGGGAGCAAGTTGTGGCTTCTCATCCAGACGGAGTCCCTTGCCAAACTGCTTCCACGAGTTCACCCTCGACCCGTCCACCTAGCCCGCCTCTCCCCCTACTTCCTTCACCTTGCTCGCTTTCATCCTCTTCGTCGCCGTCCTCTACGGTGAGGACTTCATGTGCATCTTCGGCCAGCAGCTGCAACTCACTGGGTGCTATAAGCTCCAGCTCCAGCCCCAGCCCCAGTCCAAGGCAAGGACCAGACCAGGCTCCAGTTCTTGTCCAGCCTCGTGGCCAGGAAATCGGTTGTTCCGATTCGCCCTCCTGGATGCCATAGCCCCAGACCAGTGGTCGGAGACCTCATCGCCCTCCTGGATGCCATAGCCCCAGACCATGACAAGGTGTTCGTGGTGAGCCACAACTGGGGTGCGTTCATTGCTTGGTACCTCTGCTTGTTCCGGCCTGATCGGGTCAAAGCCTTGGTCAACATGAGCGTTGGAGGCTGTGGGAGGCTCAAGAAGCTGGGTATCTCCAGTGTCTGCTTTGAGCCCTTGGGATCCATGAACAAAAGATAACACGTTATCAACAGAAAAAAAAAGGGAGAAAAGAAAAAGGGGTCCTCTTTGATTGAAGAAGGTGACCTGAAAAGTCATCCGCAGCTTATAATCCGAGCATGGGCCCGGTTCAATCGGCTCTGGTGGCTTACTTTGTTGGTGGGGGTGCTGGGTATGAGAAAATTGTAGGTGCGGTTTTGGTGGAAAAAGATGGAGTTTTGGTTAAACAAAAGCACAGACACGATAAGTTGTCGAGAGTGCGCGTGATCGGAGCTCCCACCCACCGATAAAGAAAAGCAAACCCACCGAGAAAGAAAAAATTAAATATTTTAAAATAAAAAAATAAAAAAAAGGTCTGAAGCATCTTTTGATGAGAACAGCAAAACCCAGAATAAGCGATAAGATCTCTGCTCCCTTATCTTCTCTATTATTTCCTATTATATTTATCTGCTTTTCTTTTACTAACCATTAACAAAAATGGACCCTTGGTAATACTAAACATATTATCAGTGGGAGACCGTTACTAATACTAACAATTTAATTTATGAATTTAATTTACTGCACATTTACATTTATTTAAAAGGGTGGTGCGGGTTTATCGTCCACGCCTTTACTTTTATTTAAATGTATGGAGCAGAATTAGTGCCCATACAAGCACGTTTAATTTACTGCAAATTTACTTTACTGCACATTTATTTTATTGACTGTATGGTGTAGGTTTATTACCCATACAACAGTATTTATTTAAAAGGGTGGTGCGGGTTTATCGTCCACGCCTTTACTTTTATTTAAATGTATGGAGCAGAATTAGTGCCCATACAAGCACGTTTAATTTACTGCAAATTTACTTTACCGCACATTTATTTTATTTACTGTATGGTGTAGGTTTATTACCCATACAACAGTATTTATTTAAAAGGGTGGTGCGGGTTTATCGTCCACGCCTTTACTTTTATTTAAAAGTATGGAGCAGAATTAGTGCCCATACACGCACGTTTAATTTATGAATTTAAATTACTGCACATTTATTTAAAAGGGTGGTGCGGGTTTATCGCCCACGCCTTTACTTTTATTTAAATGTATGGTGCGGGTTTATCGCCCATACCAGTAATTTATTTACCAGCAATTTATTTTATGGACTAAATGTGCTGTATGATGAGTTTTTTACAGTAAGCAGATCAGGACCAGAAGTTCCTTGATCCTCATCATACAATTACATCAGGACTGGCAGATCCTTGATGATGATGTTAATATGAGAGCTGGCAGTCTCTCCGGTACTATATTTGTAAACATGTGATCGGACTTGAGGGTCCTTGATCCCTGACATGTAAATAAGGACCTAGGGTTCCTTAATGATGTAACAGTACCGTATTGGTTCATAATGCCGTACACATGGATGATAACTGTACGGGCAAATGTACTGAACACATGAGTAGTGCCGTATACATGAATAGTGATGTATGCATAAATATTTACCATTTTGGGTAAACTATCACCATTCAAAAAGGGAACCTGTAGTTCCTTAAACTCATGGATGAGCAATTAAATGAGATGCCAGAAGTTCCTCAAAAATATGGACAATTATGTAACGGCTTGAAGTCCAGAAATATGTACAAGAAAATTGTAAAAATGTCCATACCATGAGAATATGTGATTTTGGCCAGAAGTTCAAAATCTAACAGTGTTGAGAACCTGAAGTTCCAACAATTAAATGGACAACCCTTGAGGTATTATTGCAAATTATGGTACGCCACATATCTCTTTGGCATAAGAGAATGATGAATTGAGGCTCCCCACATATTTTGTTATATCTGGGCCGGAAGCTCATAAACCCAAATATATGAGATATTAGCGTGGCTTTTACTCAATCCATATTTCATGTCCATTTTGAAAAGGGCAAATAAATTCTGAGTTTGTGTTTAGCCCAGGCCAAAAGTTCTGGGCTCCCATACGTTGAAATATGAAATTTGGGAGAGTCGATGTGGTTATTTGAACCTATAAGGCACAAGGTTCCAAACCGTCATTTTGAAAAGACGTAAAAACCACAGGTGCAAATTTTAAGAATGTGCGCAATTATTATAACAGGAAAGGAGCAAGTTGAAACGCAGTTGCTCCAATTAAATTTTGCAAAGGCCATATCTATAGGAAGAAATATGGCTACAGTTTCCAGGATCCCAATATTATCTCAGATCCCTATATTATCTTTTTCTTTCCCAGAGTCCAAAACTTCACGTGGCCTCTGATAATGCATGTCGGCACTTTCGGCGTTTTCAAGTATTATTTTCATCAAAAGCCGATCTTGCTTTACGGATTTCACGGAGCTACTTTTTCAAAAGCATCCCGAGAATCTCGCAATTTTCCTATGGTTAATTTGAAATTCACCGGTTCTACCTATTCATTGTATTTGTGTATAAATGTGTTACTAACGAAATTTTCTTTGCAGAAGACATCCAGTTTTCTCCATACCTAGTGATGCGATATCTACTTATTTTTCTTATCAGTGAGCACTTAATATGCCCGAGAAGCAAGACTATCTCTGATCATCCATTCAGGAAGCGAGACTATCCTTGATCACGTTTCCGCCACATCCGGAAACTGTGAAGGCGACATTATGCTATAATCTCCTGAGGTCCTTCTAGACTAGGAGAAATGAGAGCTTGTTGTTTGCTTCCACCAGCTTCCTTCCCTGATTGCTTACCTTCTATTTTTGCATTTTTTCTCTTTCTGTAACTCTCTGAGGATTATTTGTTTTTGACAGAGAAAAGAGTTGTGATTTTACTCTTGCAGGATATAACTAGATCATCAAGCGCTACATTTACTGGGCCGATACAAGCTTGAATGATACTTGAGAAAAGTTTCTCACACCTAAGGATGTAAGCAATATTTGTGCTATTTTATACCTGTACACTTATTTGATATTTTATCTTGAAAGGTAACCAAATGGGAAGATAAGTCCGTTCCAAAAGAATGGCTTGTATGTATCCATGAATTATTAAATGCAAATTTTACAGATTGCAAGTTGGATACATTGATAATACACTGCCACAGATTAAAGTCCCATAATATGGGTTAATGTCCCAGAAATTAATTGACATGTATGTATTAATCTGTGGCATACCTGCAGCATGACAGATATATGGGTGCACGCCTGTTGCGTAGCAAATGATATGGATTGAAGTCCCGAAAGGACAATCCTTTGACATGTCAATATTGATATTATGCACGCCTAATGCGTAGCAAATTATATGGGTTAAAGTCCCAGAAATTAATTGACATGTATGTATTAATCTGTGGCATGTCTGCAGCATGACAGATATATGGGTTCTAAATGTTCCAACTCCCTAAATGGAGATTTTCCACGCCCTATGTAAAATAACGCTCCATTGGAGGTTATAATCCACATTCTCACATAATAAAAGCCCCTTAAAGTGGCTTGGGTACCCAAAAGTAAAGAAATGCTTATAATTGATGCATGCGCATACAAATGAGAATGGTGGGATCATGAATTGATGAATGACAATTTTTGATCATGAATTGATGAATGACAATTTTTGATCATGAATTGATGAATGACAATTTTTTGGTTTTGGAGTAGCTACTCAAATCATCAATGGGCTGTGTTGATTGGAACCACGTTCAATTATTAAATGTCGACAATATCATTGGCCAAAATGGAACGAGGTAATTCCATTATAAATGAGAATGAACGTGAAAGAACAAACCCACAATACGAACCCCAAAATTTGTTAATACTGAATTTATACTTGGGTGTTCGGAATAAAAGGGAATATACCTACTTTGCATGACACACTGTTTCTGGCAGAAACAAGGAATGTTGGGTTTTCTCCATATTTACAGATTCAATTGTGCCCCCCCCCCCTTATTACACAATTACGGAGACCAACATATTATCTTTAAGGGTTATTAAATGCACGGAGCATATCACCAGAAGCGATTCCCTAAAAGATGTATAAATAGCTGGGTTAAAGCTATATAATGTGTCATAAAGCTTAATCCCTTTTAGACAAAATCCGTTGAGAGGATTATCATTGCATAAAGCAAGTCCCTAAAGGACATGTGCTTGAAGCACAAAATTTGTACTCAATATTAATATGCATAAATTACCTCAGTGAGTACATTGATGTGATTGCAACACATTAAAGATTCTGCAGAATTCACGAAATATTTGTCTCGACTTAAGGATCGAGCATTGTGCCAACGAGATTCTTGCTTATACTAAGAAAGTATTGAAGCATTTTTATGAGGATTATCCGTTGGTCCTTAAATGTTCTTCGGAAGTATACTAGACCAGATAGAGCTCAGCTCCACACTGTACTTTTTTTCCTTCATCCAGGTTTTTATCCCATTGGGTTTTTCCTGGTAAGGTTTTAACGAGGCAGTGTAGCTCAAGGGTTTAGGGTATACTATGAAAAATTTTATGATCGCTTACTGGACAAAAGCTAGTCCTAAATTTTTCAGGGGGAGATATTCATCAGGGGGAGCATGGTTTTAATAAAGACCTTCATACACTATACTCTTTTTCCTTCATCCAGGTTTTTATCCCACTGGGTTTTTCCTGGTAAGGTTTTAACGAGGCAGTGTCGCTCAAGATTGACTCACAGAAGCAGTGTCAACTACGATATTCAGAAAGCTGATCAACAGTATGACTTAAAGATATTTTGCCAAGCATCAGGGGGAGCGCACCATCAATAAAGATCTTCAAACACCGTACTCTTTTTCCTTCGTCCGGGTTTTTATCCCACTGGGTTTTTCCTGGCAAGGTTTTAACGAGGCAGTGTCGCACGCGCGTCAATATATATAGAATTTTATGTTACACATGATTATGTACTCTTTTTCCCTTCGACCAGTTTTTGTCCCACTGGATTTTTACTGACAAGGTTTTTAACGAGACATATTCTGTATCATTTGTGGTCTCCAAGGGGGAGTGTTGTAAAAGTAGAGTCTGGAGTCCCCAAAATGCCCCTCCCCTAATGTCTATAAATTGGACTTCCCTTAGATAGAAATGACACAATCTGATATGAATGAGAAATGCAGACAAAGAATTCAACATGAATTCAGATTTCTATTCCTTTCTCTCTCTCTCAATTTCCTCATCAATTCTCCAGTTTTATAACACAATGTTATATTGTAGGATTTTTTTTCTTTAAAGTTATTGTTGTCACTTTTAAATAGACATCATACACTCCACTAGTTTTAACTTTTTAATCTAAGTTTAAAGCCAAAAATTAAAATATTGAATACAAATGAAGGCCAAGGGCCGAAGAAAACAAAGGCCCTAAACATCACAATCGTGTGAAGCCCAATAGAAATGCCCAAGTGCTGTCAAAGCAACAGATAGAGAATTGTTTTGGTGGCTTTGATACACGTGGTTGATGGTGCACTTCTTATTTTTGCGTAACAGGAACTGACAGTCGCCAATGAAGCTGAAGGACCCAAACAGCCATGGCTTCCTTCCTCACATTGCAAGCTTAAATCTGATTCTACCTCAAGCCCTCAACCCTGAAACCCTTCTTTCCAGTTTTCGCTTTGCTCTCTAACTGTAAGTTTGCCCAACTTCCTGTTCCTCTCTCTCTCTCCCTCTCTATGGATGTCCCTGCTTCTGAAAATAAAACCCAATGAATTGCTGCTTTTCTCATTTCTCGATTCAGTTTGCTTCTTTATTTATGTGGGTTTTGTTTGTCTGTATAGATTTCGAGTGGGTTTTGGTTCTTTACTGTTTTGCCCCAACTGATTTTCAATACATGTGGATGTTTATAGTAAAATAATTATTGATATTTTAGCTATTTTATGTGCATTCATTTGGTTGGGTTTACTTGTTTGAATGTGAACTGCAGCTTATTTGATTGGGCTAGGAGAATCGACAAAGAAGATTAAGAGAAGCAATAGGCTACTTCCAGCTCCTCTGCTGGCTGCAGCAGCTGCAAGTGCAAGGTAGGTTCTTTTATTCTTTCTTCTCCTTCTCCTGAATCAAAGATTCAGAAAATTTGAAAGATGAAACCCTATCCCCATTTAAATTTCTTTGTAGAACCAGGAAGGAGAAGAGGCGGCTATGGCTGAAAATTAACTTTTGAAAATTACTCTTTCATCCCAAATTTATTAAAACTTCCATCATCCAATGCATTAGGAAGAGGGGTGGTATTTAGATTGAGTGAAGTGGACAAACTCCTTACATCTCTGCTCCTCAATTTCAGTTATGATGGTTTTTCTGTTCCTTAACTACGCCTCAAGTGTTTGGGAAATAAGAAAAATGAAACCATCAAGAATTATGCTGAATGATTTTGTGCTTGCTGTTCCTAGTGTTATGTTTCAATACACTTCATCATCATCTTGCTCAAACATTCAATTTTATTCTCTATTTGCATATTTTAGTGATTTGTTACTTTTGTTAAAATATTCAATATTTATTGTGTCTTTTTTAGGGTAGATGACTACTCCCCGAGTATCATACCTTCCTGGTCACATTTTAGTTCTTAATTAATGTAAAAAAATATACAAATTTGATTTCTAGCCCAGGCGGGGCCGTAATCATCAAATTGGGCTCAGCAAAAAAAAAGAGTGACATAGAGATACAGAGAGAAAGAAATGGAGGAGTGCTCGACTGGGGCTCTAGTCCCGGCGGTGAAACCAGAACCAAAGCCATCAAGCATCGAGGCTTCGGCTGATCCAGGGAGCAATGACGTGGATCGTCCAACTCATGAGAAAGGATTGATGGAGGTGGACAAGGATTTGTTGTGTCCAATTTGCATGCAGCTGGTAAAGGATGCCTTCCTCACAGCATGTGGTCACAGCTTCTGCTACATGTGCATCATTACCCACCTCCGCAACAAGAGTGACTGCCCTTGCTGCGCCCAGTTCCTCAGCACCAATCAATTGTTCCCCAATTTCCTGCTGGATAAGGTCCCCTCTCAAATTCTACTCCTTAAAGATGAAAAATGATATACTTGGAACTGCGGCTTACTGTGATATGGAATGTACTGTAGCTTCTGAAGAAGGCATCGGCTCGTCAAATTTCCAAAAGTGCGTCCCCTGTGGAGCATTTTCGTCAGGCATTGCAACAGGTGAGTCTAACTGTCCGAGTCAAGTAAATAGAATATGAATTGTTATTTGTTGTGTGAATGTGGTGCTTTGCTGTGATAGGGATGTGAAGTGTCCATCAAGGAGCTAGACACCCTATTGACACTCCTGGCGGAGAAGAAGAGGAAAATGGAACAAGAAGAGGCAGAGAGAAATATGCAAATACTGCTTGACTTCTTGAATTGCCTAAGGAAGCAAAAAGTTGAAGAGCTTAATGAGGTTTCTTCATGTTTTTCTTTGGGTTATGCTAAATATATTTGACTTAATTGAATTGAATGGCTTACATTACGGATTCAATGTAGGTGCAAACCCATCTTCAATTTATTAAAGAGGACATAGGTGCAGTAGAGAGACGCAGAATGGACTTGTACCGTGCGAGGGACAGATACTCCGTCAAGCTGCGGATGCTTGGAGGGGATGATTCTATTTCTGGTGCAAGAAAGTCATGGCCTTCCTCCATAGATAACAATACCAGTTCTCTCAGTGGGCGAGCAGGGATGTCTTCATGGAATCTTCAACCTAAGAAACTTGATGGCTGGGGACTTCAGAAAAAGGATGCTTTAAGTGCATCAGACTCCCAGTATATGACTCAATCTGGTCTTGCTGTAGCCAGAAAGAAGCGGGTCCATTCACAGGTCTATGAGAGTCCTTTCATGTGAATTGTAGACTAACTTTGTTCTTTGCGTATTTCTATCTTTTAATACATATACTTGTACCTCGTGGCCATTGCTAGTATTCTGAACAATTTGACATTAGATGATGGGTAAAATGGTACTGCCCTATTATCCAAACCTATTCCTTTATTTGGTCCTCAACAAAAGCCACCTCAATTGTACTTTACAAATGCATAAATATCTGTCAACTTGGCATGAAATTGGAACTTATATTGGGTTTTGGTTATGGGGTTTCTGGACTTTACTCGAGTTTACGTTTATTTTTATTGGTACTTGATTTTAAGGTAAGATAGACCCTGAACTTCTTTTTATTGTTGTCTTGATTTATTCTCATTCCATCTCTGGCTGTAGTTTGATGAACTACAAGAGTGCTACCTGCAAAAGCGACGCCAGATGGCGAACCAACCATATACCCAGCAAGAACGGGACAAAAATGTGATGCAAAGAGAAGGTTACACTACAGGCCTTGCTGATTTTCAATCAGTGCTTACCACGTTAACACGGTATAGGTATGATAACCAGATATTGGATTCCTTTACAGAAATATTTATTTTTGGTCAATTTACAGAGATATAATTTTTTAATTAACCATATCACCATGTTTCATCCACATTTTTTATTTTATTTTTCTTATGAAACAGTCGGATGAGGGTCATTGCTGAACTTAGGCATGGAGATCTATTTCACCCAGCCAATATAGTATCAAGGTGATTAGTGAATATTGCATATCATGTCTAACTTTTCAGAATGAAACATATTGATATTAAAAATGAACTACTCTCTCTCTCTGTTCTTTTGAGAACCTCATAGATTTGTTGACATTCATTGCAGCATTGAATTTGACCGTGATTATGAATTGTTCGCTACTGCTGGGGTTTCACGGTGCATAAAAGTTTTCGACTTCTCCTCAGTACGTACTTGATTTTAATGTTTTTTTTTACCATTACTTTCAGCAACAATGGTTGTCTATCAGCAAAAAGAATGTGTTCAGCATAGTCAAACATTAAAAGAAAAGGGTGGAGAGATAAGATTTTGTCGTTTGAATGGCTTCATCTCATCTAATTTGACTGTGTTTTCCCGCCCATACTCCAGGTTAAATTCTTAATTTTTTTTCAACAAAGCTGCCAAATTGTCTTTAGTCTTTGTTCGTTTGAAAGCCTTCAGTAAGAATGTGGTTTTTACATAAGTTTATTGTATCGTCATATATAAACAAATAGAAAATTTAAATTAAGTGTAGTGAGAAGTGAATTAACCATTCACCAAACTTGTTCATGCTCAACAAATATAGCCAGTTTGAAGGAAACTACACAACAATCTTGTATGGTCTTGCGAAAATGTATCATAGTTTATGCTCTCTTTCACAACTCTATCAATAATATTTGTTGATGGTCAGACACAAAATCCTTTACTAACCTTCCAAATTCTTATACTCTAGTATTGGGATGGGCAAAGGACACCCATTAGGTGTTAGAGATGTGGTGGTGGTAGCAGTAGTGGCGGTGGTGGTAGTGGTAGTGGCAATGGTTTTGAATACCCAGGGTATCCATTGCCCATCCCTACTCAGTCTATGAGGCACACAAAATTAGAAGTATAAATTCAAACATCGAATCTGAATAGCAAGTAATATTAAGCGCTTACAAATATTGAGTTAATCAGACTAGGGCTTTCTCTCAGCCTTGGCTGAGAGAGAAGTTTAGAACCCCATGACAAAAAAAATAATGGGTCTTTCTATGAGGAACCGCTCTGGAACTAAAAGCACCAAACTACCAATCTGCCGTCTCTCTTCAAGTCTATCTGCTGCCAAAGTGTCCTTTTTATAGTGAATTTTTTTGTCAAGTAGGATTCCTGATGCAGTATGCTTTTATGTGAGTCTCCAATATTTCACGTCAAAGTCAAGCTCATGTCCAACACCTATTGTGGAAGCTACAATTCCATTGCTTTCTTTCTTTTTTCAGTCATACCTCTTCTCCCAATTGAATTAGGAAAAGTCAGGCCCAGCTGTACTATTTACTTCCAGTCCTGATTTCAACTTAGAATGAGTAAAAATTTAATAAGATTGAAACTAGGAACACAAATCACAAGGTCGTGGTTTCTATTTTTTTGTTGTTAATTGAGGAAATAATTGAGCAAGAGAAATATTAATAAAGGAAGAAAAGCTGTGGGCTCTACTTCAGTACTAGTATAATTTCTTGTGATTGGTTCCTTTTTAATCGTTTCATTTACATGAGCCATACACTTATAAAGAACAAAAGTTTATCACCTATAAAAATTAGCTCTCCAATTACATAAAATAAAATATTAACAAGCTCTCCAATTAAATAAAATAAGATACTACCAAATATTATGGGTCTGTCCATCAGCATTTTGTACGCCTGCAATTATTAGGGTTTCAATTAAATGAAGCATTGCATGACAAACATTGGCCCAAACCTGGCATGTTTCTGCTGATGAACTTAGGATACTGGGACACCATGTTGTTTCTTCAACTTTAAGTAAATTGATTTACTTTATAGTTAAACATGCAATATGTCCTTCCACTTATCCAAATGTACTTCAAAAGTTTACTTGGGTTGGGATCAATGTATTTCTGTCACCTTGACCTGTGATATTAGATCAGTTTACTTTTGTCCCGTTTGACTTTAAGTTCAGTAAATGTAAACCACTTAACAGTGGAAATTTTGCAATTGTTGACATGAATCTTCTTGTGGTTTTGTCGAAGCCAGTCATGAACAGTTTTGAACGATTAAAGAGTCTCTTGCAATCACATACTCAATGTGATGTTCTAGTGCCTGCATGTGTCTGTGTCTACTTTTTTCTTTGGGGGGAGTGGGTTGGCAATTTAAGTACACTCTTGATTTATGAAGTTTATGAAACCAGCCAATCAATTAATGATGATCACTGCTCATTGACTACCCTTTTTGGGATTTGGAAGTATTGATGTTGATTGTTTATGCTATTTCTTTCCAGGTTGTGAATGATCCAGCTGATGTGCATTGTCCTGTTGTGGAGATGCCTACACGTTCAAAGCTTAGTTGCTTGAGCTGGAACAAGTTTACGAAAAACCATATAGCTAGTACTGATTATGAGGGAATAGTAACAGTTTGGGATGTAAATACTCGGCAAGTATGTGATGTTATTTACACATTCTGATTTTTGTGCGTGATTTGAATTTGTGTACTTATTGCCTCAACCTTCAATTTTTGTTGCTCATGCTTAAATTTTGTGACAGAGTGTCATGGAGTATGAAGAGCATGAAAAACGTGCTTGGAGTGTTGATTTTTCATGCACAGAGCCCACGAGGCTTGTATCTGGTAGTGATGATTGTAAGGTACTCTCAGAATCTTTATATCTAAACCAAGTCTTGTATTATGCTTAGGTGATCCGAAATGTAACGTAGTACCTGTTTCCTTTTGGAAAAGCAAAGAACATGATGCTGCATGCACTATTCTGTTTCTATTTATTAAATCAGTAGTAAGAAATTTATGAACAAACCTCGAGGGGGAAAAATGCTATACTCACTATTTGCAAGTGAATATTCCTAGTGGGTATAGTCAAGATGTTGTTAACTATGCACTAATTTTGTTGTATGCTTGACTTAAGGTTGGCTGGTTTAGGCTACCAAAATACGTGATGTGTGCTTGTATCTGGTCACTTTATGCAAGTTTGCATATACGGGAGGCTACATTGATGCATTATGGGTGTAGTATCAATAACTCAGTTGTCGTATTTCAGCTGGGGGAAAATAAATATGTTAATTTTGCACGAAAAAAATTAATGGATTCAGCGCAATATTGATATGTCCTTGTGTAATTTGACTTTGCATATTGGGTGGGGAATTTTGTAGTATGTTTTAGCAATGCCAAGAATTGTGGTGTATGCTTGAGTTGAGGTTTGGCTTGTTTAGGCTCAAAATACTTGTGCTTTCAGCTGTTTTGGTGCTTAAGGAAGCCTCATTGAAGACTAACTATGCTGTCCTCTATTCTCTGTATAACAAGCAGGTAAAAGTTTGGTGCACAAGGCAGGAAACTAGTGTTCTTGACATTGACATGAAAGCAAACATTTGTTGTGTTAAGTATAATCCTGGATCCAGCAACTGCATTGCGGTATGCTTCTTTCATTACCAATATTGGAGAAAAATTATGGCACCAGCGTTTTCTGCTTTTGTGTGTGGTCGTGTTTAATACTAGATAATTTGAGTGCAACAAGTGCTTTACTCGGTTAATACGCAGTAATATACTGTGCCTGAGAAATCATTCTTATAGTCTATGCACTGGACCAACATGCCTTCAGCAGGCATGTATATGTGTTAATGTGTGCATGCACTTATCAATTAAGTTTTGCCTTGTCATCCTGTTATGGGTGGGGTATGTGGTGTATAAAATATCATATCCAGGATATGTCCTGTTAATATTTCTTGGGAACTTAGCACAGTTCAGAGTTACAGTACTGTGTTAATGATAATTTTGTATTTTTCAAATATCAAAGAGGGGCTCCTCTTTGCATCAATGTCAGGATGCCAATTAGTGAAAATCAGGAGGTATACCTGCCGTATGTTATCCAAACTTGTCCTAAGCATAGAAGAATATTATTTTAAAGTTTCAGTGCTAATTTTGTCTTATGATGTTTCCGTCGAATAAAGCCTCAACTCTTTCTCCTTCTGCCTTTTACAGGTTGGTTCAGCAGACCATCACATCCACTATTATGATTTAAGAAATCCGAGCCAGCCACTCCATGTGTTCACCGGGCACAAGAAAGCTGTTTCTTATGTGAAATTCTTGTCAAACTATGAGCTTGCCTCTGCATCCACTGATAGCACATTGCGGTTATGGAATGTGAAGGAAAATATTCCAGTAAGTGATGAAACAAAGTCTTTTTTAGTACACTTTAATAGTTAACAAGTTATTTTATGTAATCTACCTGGAAAAGTAAAACCAAAAGAGAAAACAAAAAAAGAATGGAATTGTTGACATTATGTTATGAAGCTTATTTTATGGATTAAGTTGTACTGATCTTCTGTTTTTTGGTTAAAGGTTCGTACGTTTAAAGGTCACACAAATGAGAAGAACTTCGTAGGTCTTACAGTAAACGGGGAATACATTGCTTGTGGCAGTGAAACGAATGAAGTGTTCGTGTATCATAAGGTTGCTGGCATTCAAAATAACCCATCTCAGCACTTTCTTACCTAGTGATTATCTAAACTTTTAGTATGATTTGCAGGAAATCTCCAAACCTGTGACTTGGCATAGATTTGGATCGCCTGATTTGGATGACACCGATGATGATGCAGGGTCTTACTTCATCAGTGCTGTATGTTGGAAGAGTGATAGCCCTACCATGCTAACTGCTAACAGTCAGGGAACCATTAAAGTGCTGGTTCTTGCTGCTTAAACAACTAAATGGAGACTGAAAGAAGGCTCCATGAGAGAGAACGCTGTTGCCATTGTTGAATCAAATGGTGGTTTTGTATATGTTATTGAAGTGTAAATGCTAGGTTTGAGATGCAATGTCATTATTTGTAGTCGTATAAATAATACCAATGTACCAAAGAAAGTGAATATAGAGCATTGATTATTCAGTGGATTCCCATTGAGGGGTTCAATCCAGCAGTCCAATAATAATTCTGCACTAGATGCTATTAAGAAACCTCTCACTTTTACTTCTCATTATAGGCCGATTCCCATTTACCTTCTTTTGTAGGCATGTGTGCCGCCCTTGGGTTTCTTTAGTTGGGTTTAGTTCTACTTTGGGGTATTGTATTTCTTTTTTCATTGTACACAAAAAGATCAAAAACCATATGGGCTTGTTTGGTATGCCGGACTATGCTGACTAATCAAAGAAACACCAAGGAAAGTGGCAACTCAACCTCACTAGGCACTGAATTTACAAAATTGACCAAATGGTAGCTCAACCTCACTAAGCACTCAGTATGCATATATATGGGAGTTTTAATTAATGGATTATTTGAAGGACACTTTTGTAGAATTCATATTATATTGTATTTTAATGATATAATTTATTTTTTAGAAATTTATTCAAATATCATCTCTACAAAAGATCACTTAATTTAAATTTATTTGATTACTCAATTAAATAATTGTTATTTTAGTGTTTAAATGGTTGGAATAAAATTCGCAAGGGATTAAAGATGTCATTCAAATAAAATTATTTGAACATCCCTCGATAGAAAGACAACGTACATATAAAGTAGCGCTGAAGCACAAACCACTCGTTTTGGCCCCACTTCACATTCTATTTTGTGATTTGAACCGTTTCAAATCTTTATTGAAAAATTCTCACAAAATTTACTCAAATTGGAAAACGTGTAGTTATCTTACTGTCACTTTCAATAAATAAGGAAATGTTCATAATAGTAATCAAGTGGAAATAAGTTCCAATTTGAATGAAATTTTGCAAGGATTATGTTTGAATGAGGACCTAAAAATTGAACTTAGACACTTTTTCTCCTTCTTCACTTAGTCAAACCCAACCATATTGGTAATACATAATTCCCAAATCTGTAACCCTAAGTCCCTGACATCGCAGTCTTCCTCTCTCCGCGGGGCAATTTCTGCGTAATTGAGCTTCGTTCCTTCTCGAAACGTTCCCGACGGGTCTCAGTCTCAGTTTCAGTGAAAAGGCCAAGATTCACCACAATTGAATCTGAAAGTCTCTTAAAATCCCAAAAGGAATGGAAGGATTAGAACAATGGAAGGTGCTGGCAGAACAATGGAAGAAACAGGCAGAGAAATGGTCGTCGCAAGCCCTTGAACACATTCAGGCAGAGAAATGGTCGTCTCAAGCCCTCGAATACATTCATCAGGTTCCACCTGAGCAGATTTATGCTGCAATCGCCATCTTGATATTCACATCATTTTTACTCATATTGGGTATGAATTCTTTGTTATTTTATTTATTTATTTGGTTAAATATTATATTTTATCTGTAATTACTCTGATATGTTCTCTTCATATCTTTTGTGTTGTAGTTAGGTTGTTTAAACGCCCTAAAGCTAATACCATACTGCTGAGTGGGCTTAGCGGGAGTGGGAAGACTCTTCTTTTCTATCAAGTAAGCTCTGGCATTATTGGATTTTGTTCTTCTTAGGCCAATTAAGAAGTTAGATTTTTGTGCAAGCTTTCTGCTAATTGGTTTTGCATATGGGTAGAAATTCTATGCGTTTTATTAAAAAATTTATAAGACAGTCTCAAGTTGTTAAAAAAATTCTCTTGGTTCTTTTGCTTATGCTGTTTCTTTTTTCTTTTCTGATATAATTGAAATTCTATTCCTGTTTGTGATAAGATTTTGTTTAATGCTTGGAAAATAGTATTTGGGTAGAAATTCTAAATTCCTTTTATTAAGGAAGTCCTTTGGGTAGAAATTCACCGATTTGAGTTTCTTCTATGATCACATTGTAAGACAGTCTCAAGTTATTTAAAATACTATGTTGGTTCTTTTGTTATGTTGTATCTTTTTTTTCTTTTTTCTGATATATTGTGAAACTCTATGCCTGTCTGTTTGTGATAAGATTTTGTTTAATGCTTGGAAAATAGTATTTGGGTAGAAATTCTAAATGCCTTTTATTAAGTCTTTCCTTTTTTCCCCTCGTTTTGAGTATCTTTGATGATCTAGTTATCCCATAGCAATGTTGATCTAACTTTTGCGACATGATTTGATGTATGTGCCAGCTTCGGGATGGCTCTTCTCATCAAGGTACTGTCACATCTATGGAACCAAATGAGGGAACTTTTGTGCTCCATTCTGAAAAATCCAAGGTATATCTCAGCCTCTTGTGCTAATATGCAAGTAATCAATGTTTAAAAAACTATTGCTTGTTAAATGAGGGCAGATATAACTTATCTGCCTTCTATGTGTAGAAGATGTTAGCTACAAACATTTTCTTCCTTTTCTTTTTTACTATGTTCTTGTTTATTGTCCTTCAGGAACTTAATCATGCTCACCCTTCTTTTGGTTGTCACTGACAGAACGGAAAGGTAAATCCTGTTCATCTTGTTGATGTTCCTGGGCATTCTCGCCTTAGAGCCAAACTAGATGATTTCCTACCTCAAGCCGCAGGTATAGTATTTGTGGTTGATGCTTTGGAGTTCTTACCAAATTGCCGTGCTGCTTCAGAGTAAGATTTTCCCTTTCAGTAAAAAGCTACAATATGATATTGAAACGTAACTATTCTGCTTGCCATATTTTCTTACATCTATGTCACACGTGGTGGTAAAGGGTGCCAGCCCTACTGGTCTAATGCCACAGAGTGATAAAAATACTCATAAAAAATAGAGGAACCCTGATTTTGTGATGTAAGCATGCATAGATGCATGATTTGCACCCAACATAAGATTTTCACTAATAAGGACTTATCTTTGGCGCTTTGTTTGCAACAGGTACTTATATGATATTTTGACCAAGGCTAGTGTGGTGAGGAAGAAAATTCCAGTTCTTATTCTCTGCAACAAGACAGACAAAGTGACAGCACATAGCAAGGAATTTATTCGAAAACAGTTGGAGAAGGAAATGTAAGATTTGATTTCTTCTGACTATGGGTGTCTAATCTCTGATTGATTATAAAGTTTTACTTTAAGTTTTTCAGTGGTGTGTACGGGATTATATTAATTGTTAGTTTATATGCACTTGATTATAAAATCATGCATCTTCACTTTTTGATAAGACGTATCTTCTATCTTCATGGTTCACGAGGAAGATATCTTATTGTGATAACATCCATGTTTTCCATAAATATATTGCTTGCATTGTTCATAAATATCTAGAGTTCTCTGTGATATTGTGATTTATATTCATCTGTTATATAGTGATTCATATTCATGTGTTTCTGATTTATATATATATTTCATTGTTCATTATCTTGATACATTTGTCATATAACATCTTACAGTGACAAATTACGAGCATCAAGAAGTGCAATATCAGCAGCTGATATTGCAAATGACTTTACACTTGGAGTACCTGGCGAACCATTTTCATTCCATCAGTGCCAGAACAAAGTTACAGTTGCAGAAGCTTCTGGTCTAACGGGTGACGTATCTCAGGTGGAGCAATTTATCAGGGACCATGTGAAGTCTTAGTATGTTTCCTCCCATTTCATGAGTGTGGTATTTTTGCTTTGAGAATTGTCGGTTGAACATCGTTTGTTGATGATTGAGAAAACTCAACAAAGATATGCTCAGAACCAATTGAACTGTTCAAGGAAAGTGGAGGAATAAAAATAGAGAAAGAGAAAGCAAGGCACAGATACACTAATGCATGTTTCTGTTGTGGTCTCAGTGAGTACTTGAGACTTGGTATGGTACAAACTGCTAATTATGGTGGCTTTGTTGTAATTTAAAGGATCTTCCAAGAGATTATGGCTCAAGTTGTATTAATTTGATTTTTGTGCTCTTGATTGTGTTTGCACTCTAGGATGCCCCCAGTTATGGTCAGCCTTAAATATTTACTCATCGACTTGACCTCCAGGCAAATGTTTAATTCTGCAGTAAAATGTGAAAAATTCATCCCTGTTTAGTTTGATTTAAGTTAGTCATTCCTATTTTGTAACATACACAACAAAGTTGCAATAATGCAAGTTTATTTTTTTTTTTGATAAGACAATAATGCAAGTTAGTCGGTCTCAATAAACATTCGATCGTTTTCCTTAATAAACAATTAAGCAAATCTTTGTATTGTAAATCGAACAACAGTAGATGATAAAACTTCTTGCCGCTGGAGGATTGATAAATTTTGATAGAGATGATGTCATTTGTAATGGGTCTGTACCAGTGCATTGATGAAATATAATAGTAAATGGTGGTGATAAATAAATAATTTCAAAGTGTTCAAAATCTATATTAAAATTTATACATGTGATTTGGTTTGATTTATGCGGTTCTGAAGGCTACACTGAACTGAATCAAACTAATTATTGTTCGCTGATCCGGTTAAAGATTATACTTTCTTTCAGTATAAAAAAATAAAAAATAAAAAAGGGGTAAAAAAGTCATTTAATTAACATGTTGAAAATTTTATTAATTTTCATTATTTTCCAAAATTTGAGGACATCATCATCCATCTCCCAGACAGGAGGCAACGGTTCGTTCCCGTATCGTGCGTCGGTCTCCGCCCTTTTATACACCTTCCCTACTCTTCGCCTACTTCCACTGCCCGTACACAACACTCTCTCTCTCTCTCTCTCTCTCTCTCTCTCTCTCTCTCTCTCTCTCTCTCAGATGGAGGCAGTCTAAGGTTTTTGAGCTAAGAGCTCTCTTCCGAACCATAGAAATGGCCTCTGCAAAACCCTAGCCAAGCCAATAATCCCCATTTCTGTGCCATTATTTTAATTTTCAAATCTACAATAAATTTCTTCGACGGCGATATGGGAGGTGCTAATAACAACTGCGACGAGGCATCAATGGCCGGCGGCGGCGGCGGAGCCCAGCAGGCGGGTTTGGCTCCGGCGCCAGCACCGTTACTGAACTCGAACGCGCCGCCGCCTTTTCTGAGCAAGACGTACGACATGGTGGACGACCCGGCGACCGACCAGGTTGTGTCGTGGAGCCCCACCAACAACAGCTTCGTGGTTTGGAACCCGCCGGAATTTGCTAGGGACCTTCTGCCCAAGTACTTCAAGCACAATAACTTCTCCAGCTTTGTGAGGCAGTTGAACACCTATGTATGGCACTCTCTCTCTCTCTCTCTCTCTCTCTCTCTCTCTCATGGTTTATGCTTTTATTGGTGATTGATTTGTTTCAATGGTTGATGGAAACACAGATTGGTCTTATCTGTGGAGTGTGGTATATAGTTTACTGAAATGTTAATCGTTTAGATTGTGTGGTTAATGGGAATGCTCAAGATTGGAAAAGGAAAAAGATAGTGTGTCTGTGGCAATCTTGCGATAGTAGTGTAGTTGAGTGGCAATTCTGAAATGCTTTGCACTCACTTTGTCAATACTGATTGTTCGAGGGGTGAATGGCTTAAAATCTCCCATTTGGTCCCTCGGAAATTTCAGGGATACTTGAAACATCAGGAACTCGTGTTTTAACAAAATACTTGTTTTTGGAGTTGAAAGCTTTTGGTTTTGGTTTTTTCTTTTGCTTTCTTTTTTGCGACTATGCATATGTTAGAAGGTTGTAAAAAATTTGTCCTTTCAAATGGAGGTAAGTTAGATTCAAAACACTTAAAGTTGCAAAGAGGTTTGTGAATGTTATGAAGGATTTTTATTCTTCGACTGTGTTGAACAGAGGTAGAAGGGCCACTTGATCTGGTGGTATCTTAGAGCAGGTAGAATGTTGTTTGGGGTTTGGTAATTTGGTCATGAAGGAAGAAGACTAAATGGGAAGTCCGTTGGTAGAGATTTCCTTGAGAGAGAGACTCTTTATGGTATGCTGTTAGCATTTTATGGAGTGAAAAAAGGGCAGGGATTGTTAAACAAAATGAACAAGAATTATTTTATGGTTGTTTCCTGATGTACAAAGCTTCTTGATGAGAACATCAAAATTTTGATTTGAGGAAAAGTGAGGGGGAAAAGAAACAGGGTGTTTAAGACTTGAAGAAACAGGGTGGAGAGTGGGATCTGGGGTTCAATACCAATTTTATGTGCGTGTTTAATTCACCAAGCATAATAGAGTATCCCGTGCATGCTTAATTCACCAAGCATAATAGAGTAGCCTATGCAGCATGCTGATTCGCCCCTACGTCTGGATATGTCTTTAAGCACTCTTTTCCATGAGCTTCTCACTGCCTTACACAACATGTTCTATACCCTAAACCATAAACCCGAATTTTTAGCGCAATGTTGCATATAAGTTTGACTATGGACCAACAAATACCACTCAAAAGCTGCTTGAAACTTTTGATATGTAAGATAAGATATTTCAGGTTTCTTATTTACATTACAAATCTTGTTTGGGAGATGGTTGCTGTTATTTGGTTTTATGTTTTGATTGTGCTATATGGTTTTCTCTGGTAAAGTTGTGTGGGGTATGTGGGCTTGCATCAAAGACATGCTTAGAAAGAACTGGTAGAGAATGTCTCCGTAGCTACTCATTGTTTATTTTGGCTGAGCGCCATTTCGAATGATATTCTGTAAAGGTACTGGTTATAAGTTATGTGAACTCTGCATATGAAATTGCTTGAATAGAGAATCAAAGATTCTAAACTTGAGCATAGTGTGGTATCAATGTGAAGACTTTTTGGTGGTTATGGGGAGTGTACTTGTTGAGTGGTGTCACTAGCAACTTAGACTCTGGGAATAAGCACACTATTGGTTCCTGCCATGTACAAGGTGCCCATGTGGTGAGTCGGAGGGAGTGCTACTGCATAGGAAGAACTAAGGATGTGAAGTTATTTTTTAACCTTTTGTTGATTTACACCTCTCAGTGGACTAGAAAAATTGGATTTGGAATGGACTTTGGGTAGGCTTCACATGATATATGGGTTGTATTTTTAGCTTTTCCGACTGTAATCATTTACAGTTAATCCTTTGTCATTTTATTTTTGCTACTGTTCCCAATTATAAATGTTTTAGTTAGTTGAGAAGATTCAAATTTGTACTTTGGAGCTGCTCTGACCACTGGGGGACCTCTTTTACTATCTCTGAGACCACTGGGTGACCTCTTTTACTATCATGAATGAAATGGGACAAGCAGTGCAAGGACAGATTCTACAGCAAACATTGCTTTGAGCCGGGTAGTGTTGTAATGGTTTACATGTTTTGGTTGTGGAGTGGGTAATAATTGTTTAGTTATACACTTCTGGATGTATTGGGGGTGAAAAACTAGTTTTCCAGGAATGTTGATGCAGAGAAGCTCCCAGATGTTGGGCTTCAGTTGAGTGACAGTCCCTGCAGTTTCTTGGTGAGCTAGGTTGTGAACCTTTCTGAATGTGCTTACTTTTTTGTTGTTGTTGGGAATACATTAATTGGCTTAAGATAAGTCTTGTGAACTGTCGTTTTTCTTATAAATGTGTAGATAATCGATCCATTTTTCTTCATCAATGTTTTCCTGCCTGCTTGTCCTGTTATTGTTTTTGTTTCTTTCATTGTTTTGCTGAATCATGCATTTTTTCCTTTAATTTTCATTATGTTGATTGAACCCCTACTTCATTTTGGTTCAAACAGGGATTTAGGAAGGTTGACCCAGACCGCTGGGAATTTGCAAATGAGGGCTTTTTGAGGGGTCAGAAGCATCTCCTTAAGAGTATCAACCGGCGAAAACCTGCGCATGGACATGGTCATCAACAGCCACAGCCATCACAAGGACAGAATTCAGTGGCTGCGTGTGTAGAGGTTGGGAAGTTTGGCCTTGAGGAAGAGGTTGAGAGGCTAAAAAGGGACAAGAATGTGCTTATGCAGGAACTTATTAAGTTGAGGCAGCAGCAACAGTCTACTGATAACCAGCTGCAAGCAATGGTGCAACGTCTTCTGGGTATGGAACAGCGGCAGCAACAGATGATGTCATTCCTTGCAAAGGCTGTGCAGAGCCCAAGTTTCTTGACTCAGTTTGTACAGCAGCAGAATGAGAGCAATAGGCGCATAATTGAAGTCAACAAAAAACGGAGGCTCAAGCAGGATGAGGGCGGGGACTCTGGTACTCCTGATGGACAGATTGTGAAGTATCAGCCTCCAGTGAATGAAGCAGCAAAGGCAATGCTCAGGCAGATTATGACAACAGATACTTCTTCCCGGCTGGAATCTTTTAATGACAGCCCTGATAAATTCCCAATTGGCAATGGCTCATCATCATCATCCAGTTTAATAGACAGTGGGAGCTCTTCAAGCCGTGCGTCAGGAGTGACCCTTCAAGAGGTCCCACTGACTTCAGGGCTTGGTTCGTCATCTGCAATTTCTGAAGTACAATCTTCTCTACAGGCTACAAACTCTGGAACAGTTATGAGATCTCCATTCTCAGATATAAATGCCCTCGTCGGAGCACAAGAGGCACAATCAATCCCTATCTCTCAGGCAGATGTAATCATCCCCGAGCTTTCTCAAATACCGGAAATGGTACCCGAAAGTTTAGTTGATATTCCTGAAGAAAACATGGGACCTGATGCGGGTGTTGGATTTATTGAAAACATGGCATCTGACGCAAGTGATGGATTTATCGGCGACATATTGGGATTGGATGGGTCAATGACCATAGACATTGATAGTATTCCTCCTGATCCTGACATAGAAGCATTGCTAAAGAATTGGGATCAATTTTTACAAAGTCCAGAGCCAGATGAAATGGATTCTACTTATGCAGAAGGAGTGCCCATGGGAAATGAAGAGCAGCCGTCAACAGAGAATGGATGGGACAAAACCCAGCATAATATGGATAACCTTACTGAAAAAATGGGACGTCTTACTTCAGATACCAAAGGGGTTTGATCTTGTTTACCTAATGTACATTAGTCTCACACTTAAAGCTAAACCCCGAACCCCGAACGCTGGTGATGGGTGACGGAGACATACTACTAATGATCATTTTGATCTCATGGCCCCTTAGAAAAGCGGAGCAGCTATACCTTTTGTATCAGTTTAAATTGGCTTTTATTTTGCACATATGAAAGGGGACCAGAGGTTTAGTTTTAATTTTAGTTTCTATCTCCCCTTTGGTTTTGATTTTTCTCTGCTTGTCAGTGTTGAATAAACTCCAAAAAGGACAAAGATGGTTTCTTAAAAGCTTTATACTGATTTCCCCCTTTTATACATTTACTCAAATTCTCTCGTGCTTTTTCCTTTAATAAAAATTATTATCACATCCTTTCCTTAATTGTGTTTAGCAGCCTTATATTAGAAATTTAAATTTGATTTTTAGGTAGAGAAACCGTTAACCGGCCATAAAATAATGGATTAGTAGTTCGTGGATTTGCCTTCCATATCGGATCCATCCCGCTGCCGTATGCCCTCTCTCTGCTTTGTAGGGAGAATTTTTGGTCTACCCTCACCACCCTTTGTAGGTGACATGTTTATGGGTTTAAATATATAGTTAATTCTTTATTTTCTATTTGTTTGATGACATTATTATGAGAGAGAAATAATGCTTTAATAAGATATTTCTTCATTTACCCTTATTCTGTTAATTGACCCAACAAACTTTCCACTTTTCTATTAATCTATATATATAAAGCAAAAGCCAGAGAATGGTGAAACATTCAAAATACCAGAAAATGCCCTTGGTTAATGCAAACATTAAGAATTCAAATTATTAATTAAATGAGGATAATATGGTAAATTCACACTTTTTCATATTTAAAAAAATTAAAAGAAAAAAAAGCAGATAATTGATCCTATTTTTATGGAACACAACTACCCATTATTCTAAAATAAATAAATTTATTTTTTTTAAAAAGCCTCTTGCAAGCGCGGAAGCGCGTGCGGGGAGACTAGTTACCAATTAAGCAAATAACTCAAATAATAAACAACAGCATGACGATCATTACTCAACAAATAATTGACTCATTCGACTTTAATCCTGTGATTAATACGAGGCTTTAATCCGAATTGAACCTTTTTGATTAAAAGTGATAGTAATTTTATTGATAACACAAAAAAAGTATAGAGTAGCCACAATGCCAAATATAAGTACAACATCTCCAGCTAAATACAAAAATAAATTGGTTTGATCTGGAAAGAATTACGCATGCCAGAAAACCTAAAACCTCTAATTCGACAGACAAAAGCACATGTACTCAAACCTACAATACAGATCCATTGAGCAACAGTAGTAACGGCAAATCCGCATCGAAAAGTCGAACACTAAATACAAACATCAACAAACTCCTATTGAGTTTCTGAGAATTATTAGACTAAAGTAAACAAAGAAACAAGGACACTGCACCACATCCTCTCCAGCAATCAAGGAGACTTGTAGCACCAACATGGCTAAACCTCTTATTGTGCACAGGCAAAACCCGATCCCACACAAACCGGCAACAATCACTTTTCCAACTCCAAATACTGAATTGGAGCAAAATCCATGTGAGTGGACCAAAAGCTGCTACAAAATCATGGCATCTACGGTGGATTGCAGTACTTGCTTCAAAAACACAACGAAAACTAAAGAAAAAAGCTGCGTTGACAACACTACACCGCAACTATCCCAGCGACATCAAGACACATCCAAGAACAACAAAAGTCACCAAGGACCTACAACAGAAAACACACAAATAAACAAACAAAAGACAAGATCTAGATAGATTTGGGCAAAATGACCTAAAATCCAAACAAATCTGGGAAGAGAAGTGGAGAGGGGAAGAAAACTAGGAAAGGTGAAAGGGAGATGAGGAGAGAAAGATGGAAGATGGGGAAGCCACCCACCCCCAGAAGGGGGCGGCCACTGCATTTCAAGCTCACAGTTTCACCTACAAAGAGATTAGCGACCGAATCGGAAGTGTCGTTCATATCCGAACGGTCCTTCGCATGCTAGAG
>NC_034013.1:3543722-3549864 GCF_000346465.2 Prunus persica | reverse complement strand
TTCACTCATTCACCCTCTTTCTTCCTTCTCTCCTCTGTCTCTTTCCTTTCTCTCTTTCCTCTTTCTCTCTCTCGGAGGTGTCCATGCAAAGGCACAATAATGTCTTATTTATAGGCTAAGGAAATGATGCCCGTGAATGTACAATAAGAGAAAGTTGCAGACAAACTTTACCCAAAGTCTCCAAATGAATAGTTAATGGGCTCCACACAAAAACTTTTACAACACTCCCCCTTGGAGACCACAAATGATATGTCAGTTGCTTCATCAGACTTTGCTTGGTGAAAACCTAGTGAGGTAGAAAACTGATGGAAGGAAGAAAGAAGAGTACAACAATCTGTATAGCATACTCCTGGATGCTCCCCCTGATTAATATCTCCCCCTGATGTCTTCATGACTATCTTTTGGAGTGAGAATCTTTCGGAGTGAGTGAATGATATAGTCACCAACAATTCATATAGTAAATATATTTCCAGTAAGCTATCTCTATGGAAATCATAAAATTTTCAAAGTCCGCGTTTCCAACAAAACTTGGGCTATTTGTAAGTTCACTTGAAAGAATATGCCCGTACATGGTGTTATGCGGAAATAGCATCAAATATACGTCACATCATCCCAAAATGATGGTGATGGAGTTGAGCCTTATCTGAAAAATATGATGTCCGGTCCAATATACTTCCAGAAAATCCTTAAAGTGTCCAACGGATAATCCTCATAAAAATGCTTTAATACTTTCTTAGTATAAGCAATAATCTCGTTGGCATAATGCTCGATCTTTAAGTTGAGACAAATATTTCTTGAACTCTTGAGAAGCTTTAATGTGTTGCAAACACATTATAATCAATATACTCACTGATGTAATTTATGTACATTAATATTGAGTACAAATTTTGTGCTTCAGGCACATGTCATTCAGGGACTTGCTTCATGCAATTTCAATCCTTTCAAGGATTTTGTTTAAAGGGATTAAATTTATGACACATTATATAGCTTTAACCCAGCTATTTATACATCTTTAGGGAATCACTTCAGGTGATATGCTCTGTGCATTTAATAACCCTTAAAGATAACATGTTGGTCTCCATAAATGTGCAATAAAGGGGCACAATTGAATCTATAAATATGGAGAAAACCCAACATCCCTTGTTTATGCCAAAAACATTGTGTCATACAAAGTAGGTATATTCCCTTTTATTCCGAACACCCAAGTATAACTTTTAATATTAACATCTTTTGGGGTTCGTACTGTGGGTTTGTTTTTTCACGTTCATTCTCATCTATAATGGAATTGCCTCATTCCATTTTGGCCAATGATATTGTCGACATTTAATAATTGAACGTGGTTCCAATCAACACAGCCCATTGATTATTTGAGTAGCTACTCCAAAATCAAAATTTGACATTCATCAATTTATGATCCCACCATTCTCATGTGCATGCGCATACATTAATTATAAGCACTTCTTTGCTTTTGGGTACCCAAGCCACTGCAGGGGGCTTTATTATGTGAGAATGTGGATTATAACCTCCAATGGAGCGTTATTTTATAGTAGGGCGTGGATAATCTCCATTTAGGGAGTTGGAACATTTAGAACCCATATATCTGTCATGCTGCAGGTATGCCACAGATTAATACATACATGTCAATTAATTTATGGGACCTTAACCCATATTATGAGACTTTATCCCATATAATTTGCTACGCATTAGGCGTGCATAATATCAATATTGACATGTCAAAGGATTGTCCTTTCGGATTGTCCTTTCGAGACTTCAATCCACATCATTTGCTACGCGACAGGCGTGCATCATATTGATCACTGCTATACCCATATTCTGTTCTTATGGGACTTTAATCTGTGCAGTGTATTATCAATGTATCCAACTTACAATCTGTAAAATTTGCATTAATAATTCATGGATACATACAAGCCATTCTTTTGGAACGGACTTATCTTCCCATTTGGTTACCTTTCAAGATAAAATATCAAATAAGTATATAAGCATAAAATAACACAAGTATTGCTTACATCCTTAGGTGGGAGAAACTTTTCTCAAGTATCATTCAAGCTCGTATCGGCCCAGTAAATATAATGTAGCGCTTGATGATCTAGTTATATCCTGCAAGAGCAAAAATCACAATTCTTCTCTCTGTCAAAAACAAATAACCCTTAGAGTTAGGATCACTTCATGGATTCTTTCTTCAGATGTTCATTCTAAAGAAATAAAATCTCTTATGAACAGAGAGTTACAAAAAGAGAAAAAATGCAAAAAAAATGTGATATTGATTGCAAGGTAAGGTAAGCAATCAGGGAAGGAAGCTGGTGGGAGCAGACAATAAGCTCTCATATCTCCTAGTCTAGAAGGACTTCCGGAGATTAGAGCATAAGATCGCCTTCACAGTTTCCTGATGTAGCGGAAACGTGATCAGGGATAGTCTTGCTTCCTGAATGGATGATCAGAGATAGTCTTGCTTCTCAGGCATATTGAGTGCTCACTGATAAGAAAAATAAGTAGATATCGCATCACTAAGTATGGAGTAAACTGGATGTCTTCTGCAAAGAAAATTTCGTTAGTAACACATTTATACACAAATACAATGAATAGGTAGAACCGGTGAATTTCAAATTAACCATAGGAAAATTGCGAGATTCTCAGGATACTTTTGAAAAAGTAGCTCCGTGAAATCCGTAAAGTAAGATCGGCTTTGACGAAAATAATACTTGAAAACGCTGAAAGTGCCGACAGGCATTATTAGAGGCCACGTGAAGTTTTGGACTCTGGGAAAGAAAAAGATAATATGGGGATTCGAGAAGATATTGGAATCCTGAAGATATTGCCATATTTTCGTCTATAGATATTGCCTTTGCAAAACTTGATTGGAGCAATTGCGTTTCAACTTAACTTCCTTCATTTTCTGAAACTTTAGTTTTCCTAAGGCTTTCTTCGAAACCTTCTTAAAAATGGCTTCCTCTTCTTCCTGCCCAAATTATTTCAATTTAAATGATGCTCCCACAACAACCAGTGACGCCAAAGTTTGGCGTCCATCCTTTGTATCCCAAAATCGTCATCTCACAGTTAATGATTCTGTGATGATGAATGATGCTACTGCTGTCATAGTAGCTAGGAATTTCATTACTCCAATGGATGAAATGCTGTTAACAGGGAGGTCTGAGGAAGAGGCTATTGATGACTCAATGGCTTTTAGCATTCAGAGTGCTGCTTCTGTTTCTAACATGGCTGATCGTTTGCGTGCTAGAGCAAACGAGGTTCAGAGGCTAACAACTGAAAATTCGTCTCTTCAAAGAATGCTTCATGAGTCTCAACAGGAGGTTGAGAAACTTAAAGGAGAGAATAATTCCTTGTTGAAACTGGTGAGTTTGTACTCTGTTGATTCACTGAGAAGGCTAGACATGCTGCAGGTCTCCAATGAAAGAATTTTGGGAGACCACGAGAAGCTCATGGCTAAGCTTAAGAGGCGCCGTCCTTTTCCTTCAAAGGCTTCCAGAACATAACGTAATTTTATAGATTTTACAGGGCCTGCACCTTCATTGCAGGTGGAAAAAATCTATCTGTTATATGCTCCTTTCCTATTATAATAATTGCGCACATTCTTAAACTTACACCTGTGGTTTTTACGTCTTTTCAAAATGACGGTTTGGAACCTTGTGCCTTATAGGTTCAAATAACCACATTGTCTCTCCCAAATTTCATATTTTATCGCATGGTAGCCTGGAACTTTTGGCCTGAGCTAAACACAAACTCAGAATTTATTTGCCCTTTTCAAATGGACATGAAATATGAATTGAGTAAAAGCCACGATAATATCGCAATATAGTAGTGAAGAGCATTAACTACGATATACCCACAACTTCAAGTTCAGGATCTCTCATATATTTGGATACATGGGCTTCCGGCCCAGATATAACAAAATATGTGGGGAGCCTCAATTCATTATTTGAGGTTTATATTAATATTATCCATTTCGCGGTGTATTCTTAACAACCGGAATTCACAAAATATATTTCTTCTTTGAGGTGTCGATTATAACAAAATCGAACTTTATTAAATTCATCATCTTCTTATGCCAAAGAAATATGTGGCATACCACAATTTGCAATAATACCTCAAGGGTTGTCCATTTAATTGTTGGAACTTCAGGTTCTCAACACTGTTAAATTTTGAACTTCAGGCCAAAGCCACATATTCTCATGGTATGGACATTTTTACAATTTTCTGTACATATTTCGGGACTTGAAGCCCTTACATAATTGTCCATATTTTGAGGAACTTCTGGCATCTCATTTAATTGCTCATCCATGAGTTTAAGGAACTGCAGGTTCCCTTTTGTATATAGTGACGGTTTACCCAAAATGGTTAATATTTATGCATACGTCACTATTCATGTGAATAGTACTATTCATCAAGTCATGAATACGTATCTATTCATGTGTACAGTCTCTCTGCCAGTACAGTTATCATCCATGTGTAGGGCACTATGAACCAATACGGTACTGTTATATCATTAAGGAACTCTAGGTCCTTATTTACATGTCAGGGATCAAGGACCCTTAAGTCCAATCACATGTTTACAAATACAGTACTGGAGAGACTGTCAGCTCTCATATTAATATCATCATCAAGGATCTTCAAGTCCTGATGTAATTGTATGATGAGGATCAAAGAACTTCTGGTCCTGATCTGCATACTGTAAAAACTCATCATACAGCACAATTAATCCATAAAATAAATTGTTGATAAATAAATTACTGGTATGGACGATAAACCCGCACCATACTTTAAATAAATGTAAATGTGCGGTAAAATAAATTCATAAATTAAATTGCTTGCTGTATGGACGTTAATCCCGCACCATACCTTAAATAAAATTAAATGTGCGGTAAAGTAAACGTGCTTGTATGGGCACTAATTCTGCTCCATACATTTAAATAAAAGTAAAGGCGTGGACGATAAATCCGCGCCACCCTTTTAAATAAATACTGTCGTATGGGTAATAAACCTACACCATACAGTAAATAAATTAAATGTGGGGACAAAACCACCACTAAAAATATATGGGGTTAAATAGTCCATAGAATTACTATATAAATAGATTATATAGAGTATATAATAGGCAAGCGAAGGAAACTAGTGCATGATAGACAAATATCACGCTTGCTCTGCCTTTCCACTTGTAACCAGCACACCTGTACTAATATTGGTGTTAAATAGTGTAGGATAATAATGAAATAATTGAAAGAATAAGGAGGCAGAGAGCTTTGCTTTAGCACTTCCCTGAGAAAGCTGTGTGGAAGAAAACAAAAGGTACCAATACTCTTCAGCACCCAAAGCTGTGCCCTTGCTGTAGCCACATATAAACTATTAACTTTACCCACCAAAATTGATCATATAATAATATAATATTTTATACTAATATATTAGTTTGAAAGCTAGACATATCATGTTGGCTTTTCTTCTTTCCACTTGCAATTAAGTTGAACTTGTTGTGTAGAGAAATAATAAAATAATAGAAAGCATAAGGAGCAACTTATCCTTTCGGTGTTGTTTCTTTTTGATCAATTGCAATCAAAGCCCAAGCAAAGCCACCCGCATCTTCTTTTTCCCGTCAGTACTAGTTGTTGTCATTCATGAACTTTGCAGAGGCCAAGGCGCTGAGAGCTTCTCGTGCTGATAACGTGTTATAAAATGACCTGAAATATGTATGAATATTGAGCTGCACGTAAAGTAGATGAGACACAGCATTTAACGAGGTTCGGCTATGCCTACGTCCTCGGAGAGCAGCAGTAGTAACTTTTCACTATATAAAATAATATGGCTACAACTTTAGTGTTTACATGTGTGGCTCACTGAATTCTCTCTAGGAGAATTTCTCTCTGCTCTCTCTCTCTTCACTCATTCACCCTCTTTCTTCCTTCTCTTCCTCTTGTCTCTTTCCTTTTCTCTCTTCCTCTTTTCTCTTCTCTCGGAGGTGTCCATGCAGAGGCACAATAATGTCTTATTTATAGGCTAAGGAAATGATGCCCGTGAATGTACAATAAGAGAAAGTTGCATACAAACTTTACCCAAAGTCTCCAAATGAATAGTTAGTGGGCTCCACACAAAACTTTTACAACAAATTTCATGT